>NC_133772.1:16971596-17067760 GCF_003597395.2 Chelonoidis abingdonii
CCCTGCAGTTTTTTCTCTGTGCCCTGCCAAAGGCAGCCAAGCAATTGCTGGGGTCTCGGTGCCGGCTCACCCACAGCAGAGAAAAGTCCTCCAGGCTTTACTGCCTCCCTGATTGTTGTTATTTAGCCTAAATCCTCTTGGTATTTAATAAAAAGAACCAAGGGGAAAGAAGGGACTTGTAGTGCTTTTTATCTGTAAAGGAAACAGCAGCAGACAGAGTTTGCAAAAAGCAACTTAACCTTCCGCCAGCATTACCCTGGAGGGGACCCTGTCCATAGACCGTGACAGCCACCCTGGGGGTCCCAGCCCATAGACCAGACAGCCCTCCACGTGGACCTGCTCCCCAGTGCAGGAGACAGTTCTGAAGGGCATGTAATCGATAGACTGCAACAGTCCCATCGGAGAACCAAACACTATATAGACCAGACAGCCCCCCATAGGGACCCAACCCACAAACTGATACAGCCCCCTCCATGGGAACCCAGCCCTCAGATTGTTACAGCCCCCCTGGGGACCCAGCCCATAGCTCAGTTCAATCCTACAGGAGGAAACAGTGCAGAAAGAAGGGGGCCAGTGGGCTGTAGCAGGAGGGCACTGGACTGAAAGTCAGGAGATCTTGTCTCTGTTCCTTTTTCTCACCAGCCCCTTTACCTCTCTGCACCTCACCTTCTCCATCTGCACAATGGGGCTAATGATACTGCCACTGCTTCATAGGGTGCTTGGAGAGCTAGAGATGGAAAGAGCTAAGTGTTCCCAAGAAAGGGGTCCTAATCAACAGAGCATGGCAGTCCCAAGAGGGAGCTGGTTGATAGACAGGGAATGGCACTAACCATGCTATGAGTCAACAGTGTGCCCTTGTTGCCAAGAAGGCTAATGGCATTTTGGGCTGTATAAGTAGAGGCATTGCTAGCAGATCAAGGGACATAATCATTCCCCTCTATTCGGCATTGGTGAGGCCTCAGCTCAAGTGTCCCATTTGGGGTCCCACACTACAAGAAGGATGTGGAAAAACTGGAAAGCGTCCAGCAGACAGCAACAAAAATGATTAGGGGGCTGGAGCACATGACTTATGAGGAGAGGCTGAGGGAACTGGGATTGTTTAGTCTGCAGAAGAGAAGAATGAGGGGGGATTTGATAGCTGCTTTCAACTACCTGAAAGGGGGTTCCAAAGAGGATGGATCTAGACTGTTCTCAGTGGTACCAGGTGACAGAACAAGGAGCAATGGTCTCAAGTTGCAGTGGGGGAGGTTTAGCTTGGATATTAGGGAAAACTTTTTCACTAGGATGGTGGTGAAGCACTGGAATGGGTTACCTAGGGAGGTGGTGGAATCTCCTTCCTTAGAGGTTTTTAAGGTCAGGCCCATCGGGCCATTCATCCACATCATTTAGGGATCCAAATAATCACGTTTATTCTTGCATGTATTTACTATTTTGAGTCACAGCTTGCCAAGGTTATATCATCATGAATCATAGAATCATAGACTATTAGGGTTGGAAGGGACCTCAGGAGGTCATCTAGTCCAACCCCCTGCTCAGAGCAGGACCAATCCCCAACTAAATCATCCCAGCCCCGGCTTTGTCAAGTCTGACCTTAAAAACCTCTAAGGAAGGAGATTCTACCACCTCCCTAGGTAACCCATTCCAGTGCTTCACCACCTTCCTAGTGAAATAGTGTTTCCTAATATCCAACCTAGACCTGTAACTTGAGGTATCCAACTATAACTTGAGACCATTGCTCCTTGTTCTGTCATCTGCAACCACTGAGAACAGCTGAGCTTCATCCTCTTTGGAGCCCCCTTTCAGGTAGTTGAAGGCTGCTATCAAATGCCCCCTCACTCTTCTCTTCTGCAGACTAAATAAGCCCAGTTCCCTCAGCCTCTCCTCATGTTGGTTTTTTCTCATCATTTTGAAAGAGGATCAGGGTGGACATTGCCAGATGGAAAAAGACAAAAACAATAGGGAAAGAAAATATTATTTTACACCATGGAGCTTTATACTGAGCACTTCAAAAATGTAAAAGCTCCAAAAAGCAGCCCTGCTGAATCCCTTGCTAAATTCCTCATTGAAGGTCATTTCTGTTTGGAAGCAAAATAGGACAATCTAATGCAATACTATTGTTTGGAAGTACTCCAGGAGCCCCTATGCACCCCATCCAAGATCAGGGCTACGTTATGCTGGGCACTGAGCTAACATATAGTAAGAGACAGTCCCTGCCCTGAAGCGCTGACAGTCTAAACAGACAAGAGGTAAAGTGTGGGTAGGGAAACTGAAGCGCAGAGAGGAGAAGTGACTTGCCCAAGGCCAGAGCCAGAGCGGGGAATAGAACCTAGGTCTCATGAGTCCAGTGTCCTAAGATTCTCACATTTAAAATACTACTAAACTCATCACTTGAAAACAGCTGATTGCTTTGACAATCTTACAGGCACAAATTTTGCTCTTGACCAGAGATTCAGTCTGGATATTATGTGTGCGTTTCGTTATGGAGGAACGAGGTGATCACTCTTGCCAAGGTGAAAGGCATGAAGGAAATCAGCTGTTGTGAATCCGCAAGTATGATTCGGTGGAAGGGAGGGTGGTTCTTTGAGGATTCTCAACTCAGAGGCTTGCTGCAAAGATTCCCAGTGATTGCCGTTGCTTTTCCGTCATTGTGTTTTTCATGCGACTCGTCTCATCCTTAAGAGTTGGATGGAAAAAAAGATAAAGGGGCAGAGGTGAGAGAGCGGGTGGAATGAAAAGATGAAAAGTCAGCAAGGTGTGCGTGGGGGGAATCAGCATCTGTCCTTCGTTCAATAAAGTCTGCAGAGCAAATTGCCTTCTTTACAATGTAAACAGCTCCTCAATAATCTGAGCTGGCTGGCGGTGCTGGGGAGAGAGTCCAGCTCCCTGTTGTAACAGCAGCTCTGTCTCTGTCAGAGCGGCATCTTTCTCTCTTTCTATTGCACTCACACGCCATGCACAACTCTGGCTCTGCCACCTCCCTTCCGCAACCTGAATGAGCTCTGTAGCACATCCTCAGTGCAGATGGCAGGCATCCGAGGGGGTCTGTCAGTGCACTGCAGCTGGATGTAATTTGGGGGCTGTCGACTCTGTTGTTCATCCCAGCACTAATTCCAAGCAGCAACACGTCCTCTCTTTGAGCCCCTTTCTAATGGGTTCCAGGACAGGCCACTTCCTCATTAGGAACCAGATGGGAGACCCTTACATTAGTTAGTCCTAGCCAGTCCACCAGTCACTCCCAGTCTTATCCTTAGTGCAGCCCATCCCACTCCACCCCATTCTGGTCTGTAGTTATTGGATCCTTTAGGTTAACTCAGCCAGTCCCCTTCAATTCATTCTAGCCCAGCTGACCCAACCCTCGTTAGCCTAACCCCGCTCAGGCCAGCTCATAGCCTACCCTAGCCCAGGCCACTTTACTCTAGCTCCCAGTGAAGGCTCTATTTGGTGCCCTCATTCCACCTTCCCCTTTCCTTGAAGCTCCACTTGGTGGATTATGTCACCTCTACGCACTGTGAACCAGATGTTCTGAAATCTGAACCGTCCCCTGTGCCAGTCCACTGGTCATGCCTTGACAATCAATTCTTTGACCTAGAGAGGAGTCCTCCTCCGGTAGCCACACAGAATACGTGTACACACACACACACACGTCTATTTCAGTATAAATCAGGCAGCTCCAGAGTCACATAGCCCTGTCATTCAACTATCTAATCTACAATGCATAGGGGATATTGCTTCTAGTGAATGCAAAAAGAGCCAAGCACCATGCAGAACGATACAGGCTGAAAGCACATTGTTATGATGGTCCTGGCTCATTCAGCGACGTGACAGGGCGATCCCTGAGCATGTCTACACTGCAGCTGGAAGCGAGGCCTCCCAGTCCAGACAGAGAAAGATGCACTGGCTGTGCTCAGACTAGCAGACTAAAAACAGCTGTGGTGTGGAGGATGTGACTCCAGCAGAGACCTGGGTGAAGCACGTGAGCTCAAACCTAGGGGTCTTGTGGGCTTGAGCACCTGAGCTGCGACATCCAAACTGCTATTTTGTGGGCACAAGTGCAAGTCTGTCTGGGCTGGGTGGGTCGGAGTGACCCTGCAACGTAGTCATGGCCTGTGAGACTCCTGGGCTGTGCAGGAAGTGTTGCTGGTAGTTCAGGAGTTACCAGTTCCCCTCTGGGTCAGTGAACCTATCACTGAGGCGCTGTTCTGCTGCATCAGTAGGGGAGTTAGCTGAACTCCAAACTGGAGAATTTCATTCTGGCTCTTGAAATTCCCCCTCCACTTCCCAGCTGGGAGCACAATTCTTTTTCTCCTCCTAGCCCCAAACTGTTGTACCTGCTAAACAACTGCCTCATTTGGGCCCAGAGGTGGCTGCATTTCCATGGTGGGTGAAGTGATCCCCATTTATAGCATGTTTTGCAAGGATCCTGTGCACAAAATCAAAGCGCAAAGCCTGGCAACATGCAGCTTTCTGTTTGGGAGGGAAGATGATCAGTGGAAAAAATATGTTGCTTCATAATAAAAGGATTCCACTGTAATAATTCATAGCACAGAAATGCAGCATGATTTATTTCCTTCCATCTGTTAATCCCCTGGATACTTCACACAGCCTTCTAGAAGCAGAGTGGGGAAGGGAGGGGCTTCCTAGACATGCTCAGTTGCATGCTGCTTCCCAGAATGCTTTACACAGGTCACATGGAGTTACCCACCAATGGGGGTTCTCCTGATGTTGGCCAGGAATGTCCCACGTCCAAATATCACGGTATGTAGGAGCATCCCAAAATATCTGCAGAGCCACCATGCCACACCACAAGCTCCTCCGCTGGCCACATTTTTCGAACTGGAGGGTATCAGAAAGCAAAGAAACCTTGAGACTGAGGTTTCTAAAAAATGCAGAGAGGCTTTGGACACCTCCATCACATGCTCAGATCCCTTAGGGCGCCTTTGCTACTGTCAGTCCATGTGCTTGCTGCTTAACTCTGTGTCCTTAGGACTGGAAAAATCTTTAAAGTGGTTTGGCAGGTTGGGTGAAGGAGTGGCTGGGTACAGCTCTATGGCTAGGGATATACAGGAGCTCACACTAGATTATTCTAACAGTCTCTTCTGGCTGTAAAATCAATTGTTCTATGACATTATAATACCCAGCCAGTCTCCTCGAAGTAAAACCTAAGACACTTTTATTGGAGACTTCCTAGAGAGCTTAGATGACTTACCCTGTGCACCCCATTACTCTACCTCCCTATTAGCAGAATCTTATCTCTTCTTCCAGCCAGACTCTTTCCTGACATCATTAAAAACATGGGGGGCTTTGAAACGGGTGTGCTTCAGTTCTGGGTGGAGTGTGGGCTCCAAAATGTCCAAACACACGGGAAAATCCTCGCAGAATCATCTCGGCGTTTGGAGGCCTCCTGCATCGCCAGCTTAGTTCTGCGTGTTCCATAGACATGACGTTTTGTCCGCTTAGTGAATTGGCCCGGACAAGGGACACTTTCGTGTTGCTTTTGTTTTGTTTATCGTGGCAATGAATTCCATCGTCCTAAAAGGCCCAGCCAAGGGAGAGAATGACGGAGGAGGAGGAGGAGAGAGCTTAGTTTGCTACAGCCGTTCCCATCCCAAAACGCTCATCCCACCTTCCCAGACTTGGCTAGTCCACTCTCTCCATCATCATTCACCTCACTCTGGACAATCAGGCCTTGGCAAGCTCTTTGTCTATGCTTGGACCAGGATGCTCCATTTCACCAGTGCTTTAAAGGACAGGGAAGGGGCGAGAGGAACTGGAAAGACAATTCCACTCGCTCTCCTTGCCCCAGCCAGGTCCTTAAAGTAATAAAAGAAAAAAAAAAGAAAAACATGTTTTGAAATATTCCCTGGGATGGTTTGGTCATTAAATCCGTGGAGAAACATTCCCCAAAGAACAGGCTATGAGAATAAAAGGAATAAATGCACCTTCTCTAGCATCAGGGAAATTAAGCAATGGAAAACTCTGTGCAAGTTACTCAAGGCTTATAAAGCTCACCCTCAGTATACAGCTCTCACTCATTCTCCCCCTCCTGTTGGGTTATTACCTGCTGGAGCTTTCATATTTGGCAGTCCTAGAACAGGAGAGGAAAACCAGATGGGGTGGAGGAATTTAACAAACAAGTAATGCTGCCTGTTTCCCGGAGGAGCTGTAACTTGCCTTCCACTCAGGCCCCGATATTGAGGAATACGTAACAGAAAGATGAAGAGCCAGCAGTGCCTGGGGCCAGATCCACAGCCAGTGTAAATCAGCGCAAGCTGCATGGGCCTCTATGGCACTACACCAGTTTACACCAGCTGGGGATCTGGCCCTGCAATCACTTTGTAAAGAGAGGTTTTACAGGAGGCAAGCCAAGAAAAATCCACATGGGAAAATGCAGGCTTATTATTATGAGTACTGTGGTAGCATCTTGAGACCCTAACCCTATTGTGCTAAGTGTTTGCCACAAACACGGTGAGAGACACTCCCTGCCCAGAAGATCTCACACTCTGAACAGACAAAGGAAGGATTGGAAGCCCATTTTACAGATGGGGAACTGAGGCACAAAGAGTTCAAGTAAGCTGCCCACCTTCACACAAGAAGTCTGTAGCAAGGTCAACATTTGAACCCAGATCTCCTGAGTCCCAGTTCAGTGCCTTAACCTCAAGACTAACCTACTTTTTACATTAAAAAGGGAAGAAATTGGAGTGAATTATTAGTGCTGGATTGACAGCCTTGCAGTCCAGGAGGACTAACTATCATACATCAGTCTGAGTGCTGGACTGACAGCACTTGTATTCCAGCCCTGAAGTCTTGTATGTATCCATAGAATAGACATCTCTGAGTGGGAGGGATCACTTCTTGGGGGGAGGGAATAGTTCAAACTCTGTAGCCAATCCAGTCCTTGTGCTGTCTCCTGGGGATGGGGCCAAATCCACACCAATTATTAAGGCAGATTCCCAACATGAAAACCACCCCCTAGAAACTGGTCTGAGACCCATCAAACTCATTCCATCAAGAGACCAAATGGCGACAAGGAGCTTGGATCACTGCCAAAAGGAGCCAGATGGAAAGTGGTGATATGGGGGGTGAAAATCTCAGTGATCAGACACCCATCCAGTCCCCAAGGCATCTGAATTCCCAGCGTGTGGTGACCAAACGTCCCTCCCTCTCTTACATGTATTTTATGGTATTAAACACTGAAAGAATGAAAGAAAGAACGAAAGAAAGAAAGACGGGCTATTTGTGAGCTGAAGTTCATGGCACTGCAGAGACTTTCTGGGAGGTTTGAGTGACGAGGGAGAATCCCACTAGCTCTGTGCTGTGGTGGCTGCTGACCCCGATTGACATTCCCTCCCCATTCCCTCTCTGTGCAACCTCTCCTCCCCATTTCTCCTTCCTTTCCCTGCTCCTTTCTTCTGACTATTCTTCTGATCGCTTTAAGTACAGGGAGGGGATATGAAACTCATTAGACTTCACATTTCTCTGGGATTAAATCATCCAAATTGTTTCTCTGGAGCAGAAACCTTTATAAAAGTCCAAACCCCTTTTCTGCGGGGCTGCGCAGCCGCTCATTAGATCTTGGCAGGCTGGGCACCCTCCCGGGGCCAAGGACTCTGCTGAATATATCAGCTCGCGGTTATTTATTTGGCACACTGAGTAATATCACAGAGCCCAGGGAAATGCCAAGCATTAGTGATACACCAGTGGCCTGAATATTTAGGAGATTACCCAGGCAGAGAGGGACTTCTGCTGCCAGGACCACCCCTCTCCTGAGGTGATCAGCGCTGGCCAGCCCCAGCCCCTTTGGCATTGCCAGGTCACTCCTTTGCTGTGAGGGACTGGCCTGTCCTAGAGCCAGCGGGGGTGGAATCAGGGGCTCCTGGTTGCACTCAGCCCTGGAAGGAAGAGGGGGTTCAGGCTCCGTGTTTAGACTGCCTGTGCTGTCAGATATTTTAGGCATGTCAGTTTCAGCTGGGTTAGTGCCTGTGACTGGGGGAAAGGAGTGAGTGCTACATTCAGAGATCCAGATGTCCTGACTCTTTTCCATCTGTTCCTGCTCCTCCCTCTCTCCTAGTGCTTCCTTTGGTCCATTCCCACCCATCCCAGTCTTGTCTCCCCCATCATCTCCCTTCCTTCCTGCCCATCCCCCTTCCGCCTATTCTGCCCCCAACCATCACCTACAGAGGAGACACTCGGCTTTCAACAAAAATAATTAGGGGTATGGAACGGCTTTCGTATGAGGAGAGATTAATAAAACTGTGACTTTTCAGCTTGGAAAAGAGACGACTAAAGGGGGATATGATTGAGGTCTATAAAATCGTGACTGGTGTGGAGAAAGTAAATAAGGAAATGTTATTTACTCCTTCTCATAACACAAGAACTAGGGGTCACCAAATGAACTTAATAGGCAACAGGTTTAAAACAAACAAAAGGAAGTATTTTTTCACACAACACACAGCCAACCTGTGCAACCCCTTGCCAGAGGTTGTTGTGAAGGCCAAGACTATAACAGGGTTCAAAAAAGAACTAGATAAGTTCATGGAGGATAGGTCCATCAATGGCTATTAGCCAGGATGGGCAGGGATGGTGTGCCTAGCCTCTGTTTGCCATGAAGCTGGGAATGGGTGACGGGATGGATCACCTCGTGATTACCTGTTCTGTTCGTTCCCTCTGGGGCACCTGGCATTGGCCACAGTCGGAAGACGGGAGACTGGGCTAGATGGACCTTTGGTGTGATCCAGTATGGCCGTTCTTATATTCTTATGTACCCTGTCTGACCTTCCATCCCATTTGGGTACGCCAGCCAGTCCTATCCTCAGGGGCTCTGACTTTGCAGCTGAGACATGGGGGTAGTAGAGTGAATGATATGGAAGGTGCACAGATATCATGGAGATCAGAGAGAGAAAGAGATGAGAGATGTGTATGGGGATAGATAGATAGATCGACAGAGAAATAGCCCTTCTCTAGAGACTTTGCAAACACTAATGAATTAACCCTCACCCCATCTCTGGGAAATGGGCACTGTTGTCTCCTCTCAGTTCAAACCCAACAACCAGCGAGAAACATGCTGGCTACCCAGGTGCACAGGAGGAGTGATGGGACTGCACTCAATCATTTCTTGAGGTCCCTTCCAGCCCTGCATTCTCAGAGAGACACTGCCTGCCACTGCTGCTGCTCAGCATTGCTTCTCACTGTGGAGACAGGGCTGCTGGGAAGTAGGTCCCCACCTCGCCACTCCCTGGCAGGGTGACCTCAGGAGCTCTGTAATGGCCTGGTTAATATAATGGCCTGGTTAATATGCATGCACCAGAGGTGGTCTGACTGACCAAACGTGAATTACACAAGGCCCTTTATTTACCCCTTGAAAAGCTTCCAGTCCATTAAGGCTCTCACTAGCACTTGGTTTTTCCCAGACTCTCCTGCCTGCAAACAGTCTCCTTGGGGAGCATCCGGTGGCTTCCACCCTCCCTGCAAAAACAATCCTCTATTATTCCATGCCCCATGACACTCCGCTGGAGTGTGTTATCATCAGTGCAAAACTAAAATCTCTGTCTTAGTGCAATATTAGGGTTAAACATTTTAAACAAGCTAATGCAAAGTGATCCCAAGTTCTGGCTCCCACAGGGACTATCACACAGCTCATATTTGTTATTACTTAATAGGAAGTAAATATTTATGCCCCGGTCTAACAATAATTCTTTGTTCTTATGCCTCAATTTTAATCCATGGATCACCAAGCTCTTTGCTGAAGGAGAGTAAGCATCATTATCGCCATTTGACTGATAGGGAAATCGAGGTACATAAATGAGACTTGTGACTCCCAGGGCAGTTCAGTGGCAGAATTAGAACCCAGGTCTCCTGAATCCCTCTGTACTTGGCCCCAGGCTCAAATTCTGCTTGTGAGAACAACTGCGAAACTGAAATGTCTGGAGCACTCAAGTGCAAGTGATAGCTTTGCTTTGCTCTGCTCCACGTCCCCACGCTTCTGAAAGCAAAGGCACTCTCTCCCCGACTCTAGTTCTTTGGCCTCCTCCTGAACCACTTGGTATCTTCTCAGGGTTTAGCAGCACATTCTATAAATCAAGCTGAAGGAAAAGCTTATCGGAAGTTATTAAGGGTGGAATTTTCATGTCCTGCCATCAATTAGTTTCTTGCACAAAAAGCCAAAGGTTTCCTTCTCTAACATACAGATGGGAGAAATGATGCTGCTGGATAGATGCCAGCCCCATCCCACCACCACATGGATGGAAACCAGCTGAAAGGGACAGTGGTGCCAGCTTCAGCCAGTGACATAACATGGGCCCCTGCTAAAGCAGAAGGGTCTAGGAGTGACCCAGTGACTCCAGCTTCCGGCAGACCATAATTAATGGATAGGGATGGACAAACCCAGGGTGGGTTTGGTTCTTCAGACCCCACATCGCTCACACTTTTGTTTTGCAAAAGCCAAAGCCAGAAAACAAGTCCCATTTTATTCTATCCACCTGCCCCAAAGTCGAGGGAGGTGTAGCTCAGTGGTTCCAGTTTTGACCCATCTTTGCCCATGGATACCCTTTCATACAACACATACTAAAAGCCTGCTCCCTTTCCTTGGCTGGACTAGGGATGTGATGGGGCAGAATCTGGCTAAGATCCAAAAGTCCTGGCACCCAGCTCCTCACTCTACCCTCTAGCCAAACTCCTACCCTTTCCATCCAAGTATGCAGCAAGTCCAGGAGCAGTTCAGCAGCTTATGAATGTGGCTCCAGGCCCCAAACAAGAACACCTGTAGGTGAGTGCTGGTGAATCCCCGTTGCAGCATGTGGAGAGACAGGCCCTACATGATGCTCTCACACCAGGCTGGTACCAAGCACTCCTCACACTGCAGGCAGTTGTCGGAGCTAATGAGTTTGGAGGCGTTCCGAGACACACACGCCCATGAGCTCACTTCCCCCACTATCTCACAGACACTGGCCTTGCCTCCTGTGATGTGTCTGCGAGCGCCTGTAGGACAAGACAGCACCGCACCACAATCATCCCAGCAGCTCCCCCAGTGCCAGCTCTTAGCCCAGCATGCTTTGCCCCCAGACTTTGCAAACCACCCCCCTACACACACACAATGGGGACCAATCCAAGAGCTGCTGCTGAGTTCTGAGCTCACTCCCAGGGAGCAGAGCCAGCCTGCAGAGGGCATGGGTGTTGGTTTTTGCCCTGGACAGAAGCTTTCTCACGCTGAGGTATATTTTCCACCATCATGATTACGGCTGCTTGGCTGGCGCGCTCCCTGTACAGCACACTGTCCATTTGACTAAGGCGAGCTGTCGCCATGGGATGGGTAAACATGAAACAAAACGTAGCAAAAAAATTAACTAAAATAATAGTAATAAGAAAACCTCCAGCTCCGAGCCTCCTGTCAGGCATCTGGCATCAATCACACGCACCGCGGAGCCTGCTACACCTGTTAAAGCCACCTTGGGAATCCGAGAAATCCCTGAGCCAGTCAGCAGCCAAGCTTGCTTCCCAGGTTCAGGGGTGGGGTGGGGGGCTTGCTCTTCTGCCTTCACCATGGGGTGCTGTATCCTGCTGGCTTGGCTTAGCACGGATCCCCCATAGTGCTTGGCTCCCACTCCTGTTTCAATCCCCTTTCACCCACTGCCCCAGGTTGTTCCCACTCTAGTGCCTCCTTTCTAGTGACATGGGCACTAACTACCGGGGGCGGGGGGTGGTGGTGTCTCCTCACAAATCATAGTATGGGAGGCTATGGAGATGGTGGGTGAAGCATGATGTTGTGCCAGGAAGGAGAGTCTCTTATGCTGCCTTGCCAGCAGCCAAGACCAGCTCCCTCTCAGGCAGGGAAAGCTCACGCGCCAGCACCTCAGAGACACCCCAGAACTTTGCAAAGCCAAGAGAGAGGAAGAGGATGTGAAACATCACAGTGCTGATGTGCAGGGACAGGCTCTCCATCCAAATGTAACCAGGCTGAGCTCACCACTCTGCTAACCCTCCCCCAGGGTCCGGATCTTGTGCCCCACTAATAACCCCACAGGGAGCTGTGCAAGAAATCGCTGCAGCCAGGGCTTGGGTCTGTATATCTCGAGGGGTTCTCACGTTGGCCATGCATGTCTGTGTGACCATGTGTGTGAGGGCTGGGGACAATGCCTGACTTCAATTAGCTTTCCATTTCCCAGAGCCAATATCAACATCAGACAGGCCCCAGGTCACGTGATCCCATCTTACCCTGGAACAACAGCCAGCAGCAAAGCTCCCAAATATCCCTTATCAAGAGGGACTGTTTCCTTAACACCAATGAATTCTTTTGCCCTCTTGGGAAGAGGCCTGTCTGCATGCCTCCAACACAGAGCCCATCTCTTGTCCCATACGAGCAAGGGACTGTCTCTGTACCTCTCTGCCCATCATCCCCTCCCTGTCCCACACTGGAAAGGCTCAGAGCTGTCTCTGTCCCTGCCCCTGCCCACCCCATCCCCTCTCTGCCCCTCACTGCATGCTTTGCAGATCAATCAGCAGCAGCTGTTCTCCTCTGACACACACATTCTTCAGACACTCTTTGCTAGCCAGCCAACAGAGTTTATTTTGTCTCTGATGAAAGGGCGAGAGAGGAGAGATCCCCCACCCTTCTCCAGCCCCCATGATTTTCATTCATAAACAGAGAGTATTAGGCTATGTCCCTGGCACGAATGCTAACTATAATCCTCCATAACAGGCTCGGAAACTTGCCAGACACATGCATATCAGATTGCGTTGGCTACATAGGACAGCTGGTACCACTCGTTGGAAATTCTTCCAACGGCCACGACAGCAATTTCTGCAACAGATGGGAAGGGATGGCAAATTCTTGGTGTCCCTTCAATGGTATGAACAGCTGCCAGTGTTGGTTATGCAAGAACAAGGGGACATTCAATGAACATTCAAACAGCAGCAAATTGGAAAGCTATCCAAGGAAATACTTTTTAACCCAACGCACAATTAGCCAGTGGGACTCAGCGCCTTAAGACGCCAATGAGGCCAAGAACCTAGCAGGATTGTTTGTTTAAAAGGCTTGGAGATTTGCATGGGTAATGAGATCATTCCAAATTACAATAGGATGGATGAACAAATACCCCCCTTTCCCTGAAGGAGTATGAAAAGTTGAGAAAGTCTTATGTTTTAGGGGTTTGAGAGGCAGAAACCTGACCACTGGGAAGTGGACTGAGGCCCACCCAACTTGTTTCGTGCAGGCTAAGGAGTGGCTGCTGGTTATGGCCGAGACTCCTATTGAACTGGAAACAAAAATCTCTTGTATCCCAGAACTGGGGGGAATCTAAGGATGCTAAGACACCACCCAGCAAAATCCTGCCCCCTTTGAGGTGGCTGCGATTTTGCAATTAATAGATTCCCAGGACAGAAAAGGCTACTGTGATCATCCTGCCTAACACAAGCCATAGAATGACCCCAGAATAATTCCTAGGGCAGATCGCTTAGAAAAAACATCCCGTCTTGATTTTAAAACAATCCGCCATGACCTTTAGTAAATTGTCCCAGTGATTAGTTACCCTGGCTGTTAAACGTTACTTCAATGGGACCAGGATTTCACCCATCCTGATCATCTAGTCCGACTACCTCCCTGCCACAGGACAACAATCCACAGGTAGCAGGAGGAACCCTAAGATAATGAGGTAAACTCCTGCAACATCTATTCAGGGCAAGCTATTAGACCATCCAACCCATCAGAGGTGGTTCAGGGGCGGGCAGGTGTCATGTTACTTCCCCATACACAGGCCCTTGCTCTGCCGGTCATTTAGAGACGTGTCACAAGCCAACTGATTCCATCCCCATGCCTGCCACTTAGTCTGGGCTTCCCTTCCACACTAGTCCTTCCAGCCTGGCCATGGTTTTGGCCTAGGCCTCTCTCCTCCATCCTCTTGCCTAGTATTTTTCCTCTCTGCAAGAAGGAGCCAGGCAACTGTTTTCCTGGCGTGGCGTCAGCTGCTTTTGGAATCCAACAGCCCTCTATCTAGTTTTCCCCTCTGCTAGACATTAACGTCCCATGTGGCCTCACTGCCAAAGGCAGGAGGAGCTGACAACACATGCATTTGGCATGTCACTCAAGTCTGCACCAGCATCTTTTCTGTGGCTCTAAAGGAATGCTACAGCCAGGGAGACTGGGGCATGGTAACAGGAGAAGGAAACATTTGACTCCAGGTTACCATCAAATCCAGCCCAGTTCAGTGGGGACCAGAATCTCTTACTCCTAGGAAGGCTGTTTGGTGGCCTTTGAGAAATTAGTCAGGATGCTCAGGCCAGGTACTAATAGACTATGCCACAAAACTATCTTCATTCCTGGCCACCCCGCTGGCAATCTCAGCAAGGACTCAATGGGACCTGGTGGCTTAACTGCCCTTGTTGTGCCGTCCCTCTGTATCCAGAAACCTGGGTGAGCAGTGGGCTTAGGTCTCCAGCCTAAGTAAAGTTTAGTACCTTCACCAGAACTAAATCCTCATCATAAAGTTCTTGTCTGTCTAGTTTCCCATTGAAAAGGATGAACATGTCCAGATATGCCAAGCACTAGCCCAAAGCTCCTGGCCTATAGACATCAAAGGGGACTTGTGAGTTTTCAAATTGTAGGCCCCCCTGGTGTGACTCGTGTTATGCTAATTTCTTACCTGGAAAATTGTTTGTTTTACAGTGGTTTGAGCATTGGCCTGCTAAACCCAGGGTTGTGAGTTCAGTCCTTGAGGGGGCCATTTAGGGATTTGGGATTTACTTGGGGATTCGTCCTGCTTTGAGCAGGGGGTTGGACTAGATGACCTTCTGAGGTCCCTTCCAACCCTAATAATCTATGCTTCTATATCTGGAGCATAAGCTTCCTTAGCAAAGCTACAAGACAGCAGCAAGTGCTGTTTAGCAAGTAGAGTTTTCTCTTGACCCTCTTCCTTGTTTGGGTGGAAACAGATGGAAAGTAATTTCTGTGCAAATTCAAGGAGCTGCCACTCAAATCAATACAGAGCAGCTGGAGAAGCACAATAAGAAAATACACAGAAAGCAACTGTATCAATTTAGACTCTGGAGTGTAATGGAGAATAATGGAAAATAACCCCAGCTGGCACATGACTTACACCCTTTTGTAGGATTGGCCTATATTGCTTGGCAAATATTTTAGGAAGAAGGGGGGCTGAGTCAAAACCCCAGAAAAGTTTGGATTCAGCACCAAACTTCACAGCTACGGCCAGTCTCTAAATTCAGCTTGGTTTTCTACATAGGCCGACTCAACACAAACTTTGACTTTTCTCCTCTATAACTATTCTTCGTGTCAAAGCTTGCTTCTGCCTGAGTTCTTTGGGCACCAAACTTTCCTCTGCCTCAGTGCCTCCTGAGCCCTGCACTGGTCATAAGTTTAAGACACTGCAAGCCAAGTGCCTGCTTCCCAATGTTCTGTGCCTCCTGAGTAAAATAAATCATTGTCCTTCCTTTCAGGCCCTGGCTTATCCACCCTACTCATGCCTCAATTCCCCTACCCATGCAGCTACACTGGGTCTGTTACTTTTGCATAGTCTATTTGCCCATCATTCCAGCCTCTCCAGTTCCATTCCCCTTTCTCATTCTATTCCAGGCCTTTCCCTGCGCCCATCACTGTGGCATCTGAACACCTTTTTTCCTCTGCACGTGGTACCATTCCCACTGCATTTCCCCTCTGCAGCCAACCACTCCTGCTCCATTTTGTCCTTTAAGCTTCTCCAAGGCTTAATCTCTCTTTTAAACATCTGGCTGTTTGTTTTCTAGGGAGAAGTTGTTGGTTTTTGCCCTCAAATATCTCCTTTTCTAAGGAGTTGTTATGCTATTTTGTTCTCATTCTTTGGCATGAATGTTGCTGCTCCCCAGGACTGATAACAAGCTCTTCAAAGACCCTTGGTGTGCATTGGGGGACATCCAGCCTAATCAACTAACCAACCCATTGTCTTGCAACAGGGGTCCCTGGGCACTGACAGGAAAGCCTTAATGGTTCTCTGCCTCCCAACAGCTGCACACTGGCCAGCTGTGGGGAAGGGAAACTTGCAAGCAGCATTAGATTTCCAAAACATTCCAGGATCATGTATCAGCCCTCTGAGGACTATATCTGCCCGCACTACCTCTTAAAAATCTGGCCTTCCATTCTTGCATAAGATAGGAATCATAGCTAATGACAAGTGAGGACAGAGACATCAAGGGTTAACTAAGTAGGTATGCAGAGATTGGAGCAGATAATATAACACACCTCCTTTGACTCTTGCCCCAGCTGTAACCTTTGCTGTGAATTTGAACAGAAACTGTCGGTGAGAGTTGAAAAAGTTTGGTCCAGCATTTCAATGTGTGACGCTGGCAGACCAGTTGCCAGCTCACGCCAAGGTCCCCAGGCCTCAACGGGACACTGACAAATACACAGCTGGAGTCAGTCTGGCTCACCTGTGTGTTACTATTGATGAAATAGGTATTAAAATGATGAGAAAGTGTTTAGTATTTAGACTCTATTGAATGCTTGTGAGAGGCTGCGTTCACTAATCTCATTTATAATATCTGGACCCCATATTGAAATGTAATAGCTGACTGGTTGTATTGGGAGGCTCTGTGACAGTACGAATCGCCATACAGGAGCGAGGCATTAATTAGTTTGAAGAGCTGATCTTCTACAGAAATTGTTACACTCCTGAAAGAGGAGACCCATCGATATATCACACGGGCTCTGGTTGTATCTTACAACTGGACACTTCTACATCTGGACTGAGAAACAATAGGACTAAAGATTGTTATTGATGTTCCGCTGTCCTCCACGAGAGGATGCATCATGCTGGTGGACTCTTCCTGTCAGCTGAGATCTCAGCTTAGAGAACATGGCAGGAGGGGGATAAAATCCCCAAACCAAAGGGCCTAAGGATCTCTAGGACTTGGACTTGGGGGAGGACAAGGTGTTTCTAGGCATAAGCAAGAGATCCCCAACTGCTTAACCTGGGTCAGTTAGCCCTAACAGACTAACTCACAGAACTCACAGATTGTAGAAACCTGTATTACCTTTTGAAACCTAAGACAAACTCATCCATGTTTGCTTGCTTTAATCTTGTAAACAGCTCACTAATTTCCTTTGCCTAGTTTACTATTGCATTGACTACAAACGTTGTCTCTGGTGTGAGACTCAAAGCACAATTGACCTGGGGTAAGTGACTGATCCTTTGGGACTTGGAGTAACCTGATTATTGCTGGGATTCTTGGCATACAGGGCTATCTGTCACAGAGACATGCTCACCTGGGTGACAAGGCAGACCAGAGTACCCGAGGAGACTGTCTGTGACTCCATACTAAGGCTGGTAAAGGGACTGAGGAGTTTCCACTTGGTTGGTAAAAATCGAACTGGTTTTTAAACAGTCTTCCCCAAAGTTGTTACTCACGCTCTTCGGTCACTGTAAGGAGTTACACACCATGATTTCACCAGGTTGTCTCTATCTTACAGAATTCCAGTAATGACTCAAAGTGGAAGTGATAACTACTGAGAGAAACCACAAGGAATCCGGTGGCACCTTAAAGACTAACATTTATTTGGGCATAAGCTTTCGTGGGTAAAAACCCCCACTTCTTCAGATGCATGGAGTGAAAATTACAGATGCAGGAATTATGTAACAACACATGAAGAAAAAGGCTGCTCTGATGGTATCCAGGGCCGGCGCTTCCATTTAGGTGGCCTAGGCAATCGCCTAGGGCGCCAGGATTATTGGGGGGCAGAATTTTGCCGGGGGGGGGCGGCAGGCGGCTCCGGTGGACCTGCCGCAGTCGTGCCTGCGGACGGTCCGCTGCTCCCGTGGCTCCAGTGGACCTCCTGCAGGCATGGCTGCGGCAGTTCCACCAGAGCAGTGGACCAGTGGACCTTCTCCGCAGGCACGACTGTGGCAGGTCCACTGGAGCCGCGGGACCAGCACGCGGGGCGGCAAAATGGCCGTGCGCCTAGGGCGCTAAAAACACTAGCGCCGGTCCTGATGGTATCCCTGCCTTTCCTGACAGTACCAAGAATCTCATAAGGAAAATGTGTTTTGGTGAATATCTCAGCTTAATTTAACAAAACTCCAGAGGCTCTGAGAGTTCAAATAATAATCAAACTTTGGGATGAGTTTTTCCCTCCAAACAGAATGTACAGGTAGAGCTATTCAAAATGTATTGGACATTTCTGATTTTTTTTTTTTGAAATTTCAACATATTTTTCAACCAGCTAGAGGCTTTGTTTAAATTTTTAAAATTTTGAAATTTCTATCAAATTAAAAATTCTCAAATTGAGAATTTTTTTAAAGGGGGAAGGGAAATTTGCAATTTTTCCTTCCCCTTGGTGTACGTTTTCACTGCAGAGTTAACTCAGGTAGTCAGCACCTAGGCGTGAGCAGCCACATTGCAAAGCTCTGCCCAAGTAACAGTATCTCACTGGTTCTGTGCGCCCTGGTGTGTCGCTAGGACTTCTGGGGGCACATCCATGGTTCTTTGAGCTGCAGTGAGCTGAGCTGCTCAAATTCTTTCCTGGTAAATTTTGGGAGAACTTGTCTGTCCTTCTGAGCACATGGCGAGATTGTGGGAAGGCTTTGGAGGACTACCAGCATTCAAGTGGCTTGCTGCAGAGGGGATGGATTACCAGTCTGAGTGAAAGCCTCTCTTGGGGTTCAGCCTATAGCTCCAGGCAAGCCAGCAAGCCTGAGCTGAAAGCATGACATAACCCAAATCAGAAGGTTTCATGCATGGACAGTAGGAGAGTTAGGGGCAGCACCTGGGGCAGCACTGAGCTAATTCTGCCTTGAGGACAGACCCTAAAGCTCTTCTCATTCCTGAAGGACAACTGGAGTGATTGAGTCTAACGCCTTCACAACTAAAACTGTCCATCACCTCATGCCCTCTCCCCTCCTCATCCCTTATCCTCCTGTCCCTCCTCCACTTGCTTCCAGTCCAGTTAATTTCCAGTCACTCTGCTGGCACTACTGCACAGTGGGTTTATCCAAAAGCCTTTACACATTCCCCTGCAGCAGCAATCTCTCTTCTGCTGTCATCTCTTCCCTTTCATGCTGTGGTTTTTTTTTCCAGGTGACTTCGATGATAATAATTAGCCATGAAGCTTCACAGCTTGGCCCAGCCATTGGGCGCTTTCCTCTCTCTCTTGAGACAGGCAGCATGGACCAAATTCACTCCTTATCAGCTAGGGTTCCCCCCCCGCCCCCGAGCTATAGTTAATGACAGGGAAAGCAATTCAGATCTACTCCAGAGAACCAGGAAACCTCACCAACAAGCTGCTTCTAATTATTCGTTGGTACAAGATGTAAAAAAACAAAGTAATCACTAGCTCATAAAAGCATTAACCCCTTAGTAAAGGGCAGGTCTCAATAACTCAGGGGAGAACAAGTGGGGGAAGGGATCAATTTCCAAAGGATGCCAACATAAGGGTGCTGCTAGTGGCTGCTTGAACCTGCAATTTTCTGAGGGCAACTCACAGGCTGGCCTTGTTTCTCACCCCAGTGGAGGAGGGAATGTCTCTGCTTGGCCTTGGCTTTAGGATAGAGGGGAGGCAGGTTGGTCCTTGGTTCAGGCCCTATGGTCACTTCACTAGGAAAAACGGAGGATTTCTGGCCATTGGCAGGTAGGTACTTGTGAGGTTCAAATCCTGTGAATCTCCCTGAGATGGTTCCCCCGACATGACCGGTCTCCTGGTGTTTGTGGCCCCTATTGTCGTCCCTTCCCCGCAAGCTCAGAGCCACTGGTGAAGAGACAGTCATAGCACAAGTTCCAGCTGCGTCCTGGAAGTGGGAACGTGTCAAAGGGAGGTGCAGTGGCTGTGTGACGCGGATGGGGGATGGGCCAAGAGGTAGAGCCAGGGAGTGGTTCTTGTGCTGCTTATGGAGGGAGTGAATTGTGGTGAAGGTAGGAAGGGCTCAGGTCTCCAGAGGGAGAAGAGAGGAACTGAGCACAGAAGCCAAGAATTGTGCTCACTGGAGAATGCTCATATTGACTAGAGTTGGCTGGGAATTTTTCGACAAAGCGTCTTTTAGTTGGAAAACACTGATCTGTTGAAACCAGAACTTTTTGCAGACACAAGTTGGTTGCAGCCGAACTCGCAACCAAGCTCAGAAACCGGGCCTGCCTTCTGGTTCCAGCAGTTCTGTTTCTCCCTGGGGGCTTTCCACAGCGAGTCTGGCAGAACTGCAGACGCCCTGTTCAGAGACTTTTACCCCTTCAGGCACCTGAGTGAGTTTTGCAGCCTTTTCAGAACAAGGCAGCATTTATTAGTCCCCTGGCATACAGCTTCTAGGTTAGCATGGGAAAGCCAAGCTGAAATCAGAGTCCATACTGGCAGAAGCAACTGCCCCAGCATGCTTTCCTGGATCCATCTTGGCTCTCCATCCCTCTGTCTGTGTGACCCTGTATGTCTCAGTAACAATCTTAAAAACCAGTCTGCTCACCCCATGTTCCTTTGGTCCCCATTTGCAGCCTCCCTTTTAGTTACGAGTTCAACCCGCCTCAGCCTCTCAGTCACTGAAAGTTAACCTTCAGTCACTGAGGCTCCTGTCGTCTCTTCTGGGCCTTCCGTGCGTATGTGCTGATTCCAGCCAGTTCTCGTTAGATCAGCTGGTCTCAACCCAGACAACATATGTGACACGTGGCCATGCCTCATTCCCCTCTCCATTGACAGCCAGTGCATAGCAATACAGAGTCAGTGGGTAAACTGAGTCACCCATGTTTGTCCTACACACTTTACAAAAATTCCCTCATTTGCCCCAGCTGGGTCTCTCTCACTCTGCTCATAGAGCTCTAGGCCCAGGGCTCCCATGCTTTTTCATCGTGGGGGACCCCATTGTAAAGACAGGCCATCAGTCTTCTTACTCACAAGCACAGAGGACCACTATGACGTCCCGTGGCAACCACAGTCATTGCTTACATGGAAGAACCAGGTCGGACAGCACTGAATGCCCTTTTTAAAGCTTCTTTGGATGTGCAATAGCTGCTGGAAGTAAGGATGAGGAGCCAGTGCCATTTGACCAGGCAGCTCACCGCAGACCACCAATGATCCACAGACCACAGAGTGGGATTCTCTGTTCCAGGGGGTTAAGCCATTCAAATAGCCAGGCTGATGAATCAGAGTCTTGAACCAGCGAGAAAAAGCAGAGTAATTTGTATATCAAGAGAGGTCACATTGGCTTCTCTCGCCTCTTTGTATGTCTCCTCCTTGCTCTCCTGTCTTCCCCACTGCTTCCCCTCCACCTTCCTTTTTCCTCACCTTCTCTTTTAATTATTTGTACTGAGGTAGCAGTTGGAAGCCCCAGTCATGGACCAGGGCCCCACTGTGCAAGGCGCTGTACAAACACAAAAAGACAGTCCCTGCCCCAAAGAGCTTCCCATAAGTAATCTGTTGTCTTGGTGTTACATCTATCTGCTCCTCCCTCTACCTTCACCTTTCTCTCTCTCTCTCTCTCTTCATGAGGGGAAGGGTGGCTTTGTGGTTGATGCCCATGTCTGAGTAGAAGAGGTGATCAGCTCTGCCACTGAGTCCCTGTCCAACATTGGTTAAGTCACTTAAACCAAGATTTTTTTTTAAACCTGGGGGCCTAAAGCTAGGAGCCCAAAGAAGCGGTTAGATTTTCAAAAGTGCTAAGCATTCAGCAGCCTCCTTGGAGCTCCACAGGAGCTACTGGGTGCACCTATTTAGGTGCCTAAATTTAGACATCCTGATTTTAAAACAAAAATAAGTCTTACCCTTTCTGTGGCACTGTTTCTCCGTCTATAAAATGGGGCTAATTCACCTATCTATAGCTTCTGAGCTTCAAAGCAGGGCTGGGAGCCTTAACTTGTGAAGTGCTTTGAGATTGTTGAAGAGAAGGTGCAATACCTGTGAAAAGCACTGTTTTTATTCCTCTCTAAGGCATGACAGCTGCCTCCCTTTGTGCTCTGTCCTGAGCTCAAAGTCAGTGACAGCAAGAAGCTTTCAGCTATTTTGACTTCCCCTCTTCATTAATTTGTTTGTCCTGCTGCTGCCGGATCATTTCCAAACAAAATGGAAGAGGGGGAAGCTGACATCAGGCTGGCCAACACAACACTGCTTCAGCAGTCACGCCAGACAGCAAAACACCACAACTCTGGTTATTGGTGGGGAAAGCAGAATGCAAAGGAGATTAATCAGTGTGTCACACATTGACTGCTCTTCCAAACTTTCACCGAGTCAAGGGGAAAAGCTACATGACCCTCTCCGAAGCACTAACTAAGCCAAACTCTTTGCTAAGCTTGGTCCTCTGGCTGAGCCCAACATCTTGCTGGCAATTCCGTTGTGTTTGGAGAAACTCCACATTGCAGACAATTAGCAATGCAAACAGCTAGGCAGCCTCCCTCCTCCCCTTCACCACTGCGTAAGGATGTGCCAAAAGCCAGACAAATGTTGACCTTTTATTACCACTGGGCCTATTAATGTCTCCTAATAAATCAGGGCTTTTGCTGTGGATGGATCTCACCTCCCTTTGCCCCATTTAGTCATTGTTGAGCTTTCCACTGTTTCAATATGAAGAGAGGCAGCTTTGGCTCAGAATTGACACCCTGCGAGAGATTTATTGGGGGGTGTTCTGTATGGACTAGGGGCACATGAAAGTGAGAGAACAAAACTCTCAGCAGTGCAGTTCAAAGGCTCCTCAGTCCTGCCCTGCAGCATGCCCTGCTATTCCAAGTCCTGGGCCCACCCCACTGATGCTACTCAATCCCAACCTCTACCAGCCCTTCCTGTGCCAGTTGTGAGCCCCTCGCCAGCTATGCTAATGCATCTCAATCCTGACCTGCACCACCTGCCTGGCCATTCCAGTTCTGGGCTCTACCAAGGTACAACAGTCTTCAACTGCCACCACTTTTGGTCTTATTCTGTGCAGAGATTTTTCACATCTAGCTGTGCAGTGCAGTGCTTTTGAAAAGGTTCACTCTGCACTGGGCTGAGACCTTCACACTCGCTGCATCAGTGATGCCATTAGAAGGTCTCCAAATATAATCAATTCATTAACTTTTCTTGAGTCACTCTAACCTTCAGTGGGTGTAATTTAACATACTTGCTCCCTGCTCCACTAATTCTCTTCTGGGTGACATTCTTGTGTTCTCTGATAGCTAAATCCCCCCATTGAACCTGTCACACCACCAAATTATGCCATCTCCTGCATTGCTGGTGCTGCAAACTTTGTATGTACAATTGCCTTCCTCTATAGAAACGTACTTTTGCGAACCCCAAGACTAGGCCCTGGATGCAAACTCAGGAGGACTGGCTTCAACCCCCAGCTCTGCCACAAACTCCTTGTGTTACCTTGGGCAAGTCACTTAGTCTCTCTGTGCCTCGGTTTCCCATCTGTACAACAGAGAAAATAATAATTTACTTTCCACATCATTCGTCTGTCTGGTCTATTTAGATTGTAAGCTCTCCGGTGCACAGTGTCCTTTGCTCTGTGTGACCATAGCACCTTGCACGGCCCCCTATCTTAGCTAGGGCCAGCAATGATTACATCAATATAAATAATAAAAGCCTTTAATTGAATGTCCCAAATAAGAAAAATTGATTTAGACATTGATTTCAAGTTAATCAAGCTCTCTTTTTGTTCAGTGATTGTACCGTGCTTTACACATGGCAGGGGCTCTAGGGGCTGCCACAGAACAAATAGTGATGAGTCACAATAATGACAATTTAACCACTGTGCAATAAGCGAACATCTATTGCAGGTTTATTATGCCTCAAGCTACCGTTTTGAACAAGCCTCACTTGTTACGAAAGTAACATTTTATGGCCGGGGCAGGGCCTGCGCTTAATAAAGATAATTTCATCGGGTTATTTAATGAGCAACAGAAGGAGAAACATTTGGGATTTCACTGCCCTCTCACACATATTGTTTGCAGAAGGAATTTATTACAATTCTCTGAAGTCTCGATCAATCTGCTTTTAACATTAGTTCGTCTTTACGTCACCTAAAATCAATGTCCTTTTTCTTCCCTCCCCAATTTAAATGATATTTTTAGGGGCTGTTTGGGAGAAAGTGTAACCAGAATTCGTCCTGGTTGCAGTCTGAATAACTCTTCCGCACCCTACGTACCCTCACTAGGGCTCTGCTGATCCCCAGCGAAGTCTCTCGTCCATACGCAGAGTAGGAGTGGGCAGAATTAAGCAGTGCTATATTTTTATACATAGCATCTTCCAGGCGAATGGTGCTGCAGGGCTAAAGAACAGAGGCACTGCATTAAAGTAACCTAGGAAATCACAGCGAGGTGGGGAAGGGAAGATATTGTTGCAGACAAGGCTGGGGAGCTGCAAAGGAGAAGGCTTTTGTAGCAGCAGGGGCCAGATGGCAGGAAGAGGGAGAAGTGCTAGGTAAGTGGAGAGCACAGTAGAGAGAGCAGAAGGGCCTGATTCTGCTCACACTTAAAATGATCTAAGTACCTTGGGCCTGATTCTACACTAAGCCCACCTTTATGCTGCGCTGGCAGTGCAACAGGGCCCTAAAGTCAGTGTAAATGGCCCCCTGATAATCCCATTCCAAGGGAGCATCTTTGGCAAATGTAGAACTGGTGCAAGAGTACACCACCAGCCCTGCTCCCAGCCCCCCGGTAAGCGGTACATTGCTGGAGGGCATTGCACAGCATGCTGTCTATTCTCTGCTGCTTAGGTTACAGTAGGAAACAGAGGAGAAATTAGAGCAGCCCTGTGCTGAGGACCTTTGCCCTCCCCCTTCCTACTCCACATGCAGGAAGGGAATTACTGAGAATCCAGTTCACTGTCTCCAGTGCAGCTGCTCCTGATTCACCCTGTTAAGTGAGAGGAGAATCAGGCCCATATCAGCAGGGTCGTACGGAGCAAAGCCCATGGTGGACATTTACAGTCAAGGCAAGTGGCTCTGAACCAGATCCTAAGCCAATGGGGAGCCATTTTGGGGCCAAGGGGAATGTGGTGCAGGCAGCAGCCTTCTGCAAACTGGAGAAACTGAGAGAAAGGGGCTGCAGGAGTCAGGGTGAGGGGACAGCAGAGCACAATGACCGCTGATCCTGCTGCCCCAACACCCCTGCCTCCGTATCATGAGGGACCTTTGTAGCAATCTTTGCAGAGGTTCCAAGATCACTCCTGAATCTTATACCTGCCAATCTAGCAGCCCAGCCAACTTGACCTCTAGAGCGATCTGCTCATTCACCTGTCTCAGGCCTTTCTGCCTAGCCACGCCCTGGCCCTGCCACTCTGCAGTCTCACACACACGGTGCCAGCTAGCAGAAAGCCATTGTCCTCTCCTTCAGGCTCCCCTGAAGCCCCCCAAGAGATATGAACTACTTGAAGTTACATGGAAGGAGACGGGGGAGGGCAGTGATCTCCGCTGGGGAACTTGAAGTAACTACCAGCTGTAATGCACTTGATCCCATAAGCATGGGGCAGGGAGCTGCCAGTCCTTCCCCTAACCCCAGTCCCCATGCATAATGAGCCTGCAGCTCACTCCCAATATCTCCACTGTGGGAACTCCATCTCCACAGAGTACAGCCCCCTGCAGGATGGTGCCTGTCCTTCTGCTAGCTCCAATCTGCCACCCCCTAAACAAGCTGCTGTAAGACTCGAGCGGCTCCAAACTCTCAGACTAACCCCATGCAGCACAAACACCCAACAGAAGAAGTTGGTCTTCTTCAAACTTTGGGAGAAGGCGTGGCAAATTCTGGGAAAGCATGTTCAGATTAAGCGAGCTGTTGTGTAAACTGGCCGTTCTTTCTGCTAAAACTGTTTTAAGTAGCTCAGGCCTCCTGCATGGAGTTAGAGGTCTCCCTGTTTCAATGAACACATCTGTACCATGCAAGGGTTCTCAAACTTCATAGTACCACGACCCCCTTCTGACAACAAAAGTTACTACGTGACCCCGGGATTCCCGGGAAGGGGAACTGAAGCCCAAACCCCACTGCCTGGATAGGAGGAGAAATCGAAACTTGAGGGCTTCTACCCTGGGCAGTGGGGCTCAGACTTTGGCTTCAGCCCCAGGCAGTCTAACCCCATTAAAATGGGTGTGACCCATTTTGGGGTCCCAACCCATAGTTTGAGAACAAGTCAGCTACAGCATTTCTAAGGAAATCTGGGTAGTGCCAGTGTACAGGTGCAAAACTCCTCCTGCCTTTGTGGTGCAAGTTCCAGAGATCCTGATGACTTTGTTCACATCGCTTTGAATTTACTAAGGCAGAGACTAGTAGCAAATTGAGAAAATAGTTCAGACACAGATTTGTATTCCTCTGGTCTTGACTTCCTCCTGGGCTTGCTTCACTTCCTTGGAGAGGGATGAAAAGATCCCTGTAGCTTTACCGGTCTTCTTGGCACCCGCTGACCCACTGAGGGAGGACACAGATCTCTTTAAGCCTTTGATCACTCCAAGGAACCTGCTGGTGGGACTCAAGATGGCAACTTTCATATTTATCATCTTAGAACGGCTGGCTGCAGCAGCACTGGAACTATCCGGCTTGTTCAAGGGCTGCTGGAGAGTGGCAGGTGACTCATTGTTTAAGTACTGGAGGGGCTTTCTCCCACTGCACTCCTGGAGATCCACCTTGGCCTGGCAATTCCTGACCAGCATGGCAACAGCATCTTCACGCACATGCATGGCAGCAATGTGGAGCAGGGTGTAACTTCTGTAGGACTTTGCATTTGCATCGAGGCAGCTGCCAGCTTTCTTGGCCGTTTCCATGAGCTGGCGTGCCATCTCGCAGTCCCCGCTCCTGGCTGCCCAGTGCAGAGCAGCGAACCCAGACAAGAAGTTCCTTTTCCCAGCAAGGTCCTTACCTTTGAGCAGAAGCCCATGAAGCTGGCAGGTACAGTGGCCAGTGGTGACTTTCACCAGCCAGTCATGCTCACCAGCTTCCAGAGGGATCTCAGCAGAGCACTTGGTTTCTTTGTCCTCCTTCAAAACATTTGATCCCCTTTTCAGGCTGCAGTGCTCAGTGCAAGCTTCATGAAACTGCCTTCTCTCCATAGAAAGGGATTTAGGACACACGAATGCAGCAGGACAAGACTTCCCACTTTGCTATTGGGTCTCCAGCCACCTTGTCTCCACTTCCAGGCTATGGTTCTGAGGGTGCTAATATAAGTCACAATCCACCAGTCTGAGGTCAGGAGGAGCTAAACAATAAGCCAGCATCCAACAGGCAGTTTAAAGGTATAACCACTGAGTGTTTGGGGAGGCTTACATTGTAAGTAGTAATGCCTGTGCGTTATTACCCAAAGGGCTGGCAGTCTTCGGTACACAAGACAGACAAAGGAAGGGGTATTTTTGTACAGAACTGAGGTGCAGACATATAAAGTAACTTGACCAAGGTCACACAGGCAGCCTGTGGCAGAGCCGAGACTTGAACCCAGGTCTAGAGCTGGTCGGGAACTATTGGATGAAACTTCCTCCCTACCCTTGTTAGGAAAATGCTGATTTGTTGAAACTGAAAATTTTCTCTGGAAAGGATCTGATTTGAAATGATCAAAACAAAACATTTTGATCAACTCAAACCAACATTTTTATTTTATTTTATTTTAATTGTTGGTTCATTCAAAGTTTTCCAATTTTGACTCTTCATCCTGATTTGTGACAGAATATTTTTCTTAAATCTCAAAAATTTCCCCATGGGAACCCCATTTCCTACGCAGCTCTCTGGAGTCCCAGAATACTTTTCCTCCCCAGTAGCCACTGGCATCGGTAGCTGCTGAGTGTCCTTGCAGCTGGCAAACTAGCTGAGCTGTAGCTTCTGCCTCTGCTAATACTTTCACCTCTATGAGCCCCGATATTTATTAATAAATATCTGTTACACGGCTGGAGAATAAACGTCTCTCTGTGTTTGGAGTTTTGCTGCTTTGATTTTGCTAGTTTATTTTGATTTAAACAGAAAGGGATGGAAGTGGGAGATTAGCTGCCAAGGCTGTAAAATTGACAGTCAAGAATATTGTCAGAACACAGGCCAGGAGCTCAAATCCCCGCTGGCTGGATCCACCACTGTGTTTGTTGTGGAGTGCTTT
Source organism: Chelonoidis abingdonii (assembly GCF_003597395.2). Lineage (NCBI taxonomy): Eukaryota > Metazoa > Chordata > Testudines > Testudinidae > Chelonoidis > Chelonoidis abingdonii. The sequence continues at coordinate 16,999,582 of NC_133772.1, forward strand.
ATTGAGGGACTGGGCATCAGCCAGCAGCTCAGTGCAAGGAGTAGGCAGCTCTGGAGGGCAAGGTTGATACTAGCTGATCTGAGGGCAGTGAATCTAGAGAGAACCTTAAGATTAAATCTCCTTCCACTGCAGTAACAGCTTCCTCAAGGACCACCCTCTCCTAGGAAGAAAAGACAGTTCACCCCACTGTTGTCCTATAATAATTAAAAGCAGCATGCCTTTTCCCCGGGAGATGCAACTGCTTCCTCTTGCTAGGGACAGCTATCCAGGGCCAGGATGGTTTCTATAGGTCCTACACTTTGCCAGGAGCCTGCAGGGCTAAGAGGAGGCTCTCCTGCAAGTGACATTATCAACCACTCTTTCAGAGCTGTCCAGTGGCACTCGAGAGTCGAGACCCCACCAGCTCATTCCACTGTCAGGCTGGTCAAATTCAAAGCTGAACCTCGACAGCTCAGATGTTGATGTGGGCAGCCAGTGCATTGCAGGCAACACACAAAGATGCACTGCGATGGGGAAGAGCTTCCAAAAGCCAACTCCGCTGGCTGGGATAAACACTACACTCCAGTTCTCTTGGCAATGGCCATTGGGATTTGCTGGAGCAAACTGCCTGTTTCTTGCAATCATGCCATGTAGTTATTCATTATTATTATTATTGTTTTTATGGCTGAGGTTAATAAGAGCATGAAGGGCCTGGTGACCCTGCCTTCCCTCCCCACTGAGTCAAACCTCAGCTTTCTAAAACACTGCATGTAGGAGGAGCATGGGGGCAGGGGGTGGAAGCACTGTCACCATGAAAATACCTGTGCCATGGTTTCAGGAAGGGGGTTACATGCAGCAGGCAGACACTTTGGAGGCTTCTCAAAGTAATGACAGGCACTGGGTTCCTAGGGTCTTTGGTATGCTCTAGAATCAAAGGGTTCCAGACTCTTCACCCTCTTCCAGAGCCATTGGCGTGCCTAGAACCAATGGGCTCCAGAGCTTTTTGTCTTGAATTGTGCTCAGCATCTTTGTCATCTTCCAGAACCAATGGGTTCTAGTACATTTCACGTGTTCTAGAACCAGTGGGTTCTAGCACTTCTGTAATGTTCTAGGAGCAATGGTTTTCAGAGCCTTTCTCATGTTCTAGAAACAATGGGTTTCAGAGCCTTTGTTGGGGTCCAGAACCAAACTGGAACCAACATATTTGTTTCTGAGTTGCTTGTCTGACTTTTTTTTTTTTTAACCTTTTTTTTTTTTTTTACCCTTTGGCTCCAGGTAGGACTAAACATACCGAAGTACCATGGAAGAGACTCTAAGATTACCAGCCTGGCATAAGCAAAGAGGAGGAAATGTGAAGGAGGCTGCCTGAGTTAATGACCCTTACCCCTTTCCTTCTCCCCTCAAATTCTTCGGTCTTGTAGGCCTTGGGTGGAAGCAGGCTCAAGTCCACCAGATCATTGGAAGTGCCAGCCATCCCCTCTGAGATCTCACCTCAAGTGCTGCTAATTGGGTGGCCACAGCACCTGGGACTTGTTCCAGGTTGTCACTGGTCATCAGCAACTTCCTCAGCTGGGAAAAGACCAAGAGACCTTCTAGAGAGCTCCTCAGTGACCTGGTTCTTATCCAGGACAACACACCCCAGCCTCTGAAAGACACCACTGCTGGGCTCTGGAAGCAGCTGCCTCAAAATGCAGGACATGGGTCTCTGGTGGGAGGGCAGATGGCTTTTCTTTAATACCCTGTGACCACAGGGGAGGGCTACTGGACAGGAGAGCTGTACCCCAAGGCCAGACCTCCCTGCTGATCTGGCTCTTCTAGCTAGAGGAGTCCCTCCCTGGGAGTGAGTGTGCAACAAGCTCCCCTGCCATGTGCAGCAGGGATCACAAAGTCATTCCCACACTTGTGCTCCTCAGCCTGGAGGCCAGCGAAACTCAGGAACGTGCGGCCCAGAGCAGACAAACACCCCAAAGGCTTCACTCGCAGCTAGAAAACAAACTGGCCAGGGTCACTTATTTTTGCCCAGCAGAAAAAGCAGGGGTGTTCTTTCCTCAGTATCTTGGTGAATTTCAGTGCTTGTGAAAGTGCAAGGTGAATAGTTTGGGCTAAAGGCAGGCACATGGTGAGGTGACACTCTGCAAATTCCCCCCATATAGCTCTGTCCATGCGCCTGAGTGCACCCCTGAGGTCCTGCCTGCTATTTCAGTACTGGGATCCTACACAGCTGAGCCCAGTGCATCTCCTTCCTGGCCTGCAGCATCTCCTGCCACGTCAGTTCTGGGCTCCCCAGAGTTTTTCAATGCACTGTGATCCCAGCCAGCAGCATCCCCTGCTTGTCCTGTTCTGAGCTCTCCCTCAAGCACAACTCTGCCAAAGGGCCTTAATTCTGACCGGCATACACAGATAACAGGCCAGGGAAGTGTGTCATGAACCTCGGACTGGAGAGAGAGGCCAGGCTAGTGGATCAGGCACACAGGGTGGGAGGCCAGAAGATGTCACACCCTGGATCCATGGGTAGGAGACTGCAGCATTAGAAGAAAGGTGTTGCTCACAGATTGTCCTCAGCTAGTAACCAGCAGTTTAGACTTTAACCAAATACTGAACACAATGCACAAAACAAGGCCCTGAATGGAGGGCCACGGGAATACGTTGCGTGCATGAGGCTGCAAACAATGCTGGATTGATGTCTGGAGCAGAAAGAACATTTTCTAGCACCAGCATCTCTGATGTCCCTAAATCCCAGGAATAAAAGCAGGGCTGCTCAGAGGATTCCGGGGGCCTGGGGTCTTCGGCGGTGGGGGGCCCCCGCTTCGGCGGTAATTCGGTGGCAGGTGGTCCTTCCGCTTCGAGACCTGCCTCCCAAGTGCCCCAAAGACCCCAAAGACCCCGGAAGGACTCCGCCGCCGCCGAATTGCCACCGAAGACCCAGCACTTCGGCGGTGGGTCCCACTTCGGTGGTAATTCAGTACCGGAGGGTCCTTCCGCCCTGGAGCAGAAGAACCTCCCCACCGCTGAAGACCCAGAGCGGAAGAAGCTCCGGGGGCCCGGGCCTCGCGAGAGTTTTCCGGGGCCCCTGGAGCGAGTGAAGGACCCCGCTCCAGGGGCCCTGAAAAACTCTTGTGGGGGTGCCGGCGGGGCTCAGGGCCTGAGGCAAATTGCCCCACTTGCCGCTCCCCAGACGGCCCTGAATAAAAGCAGGCTAACCGCAGGCTATGGGGGGAGAAGAGGCTGGGGAGAATGTGGGGGTAAAGAGGAGGCTCGGGAAAAAGATGCTGCAATCTGCAGGCTGTTTATTTTTCAGTGCCGACTAGGGCTCTTCTGGAGCTGAAGGAATTCATCTCCCTGAAAGATCCTTGTTTTTCATGGAGGAAATGAGACAGGGAGCTTTTAATAGGAAATAAAAACACATAAAATACAGAAAAACTGAGACACAGGCCTGGAAAAAAAAATCCAGCCAGCCAGCTCTGTCTCGCCAGCAGCCCAGACACTGCCAGCAATCCCAGCAGCAATTTTGCCATCCCTTTGCAGTCTAGCTCTATCTGCCCCCTTTACTCTCATTTCTCCATCCTATTCTGACCATGAAAAGCATTAATTCCAGCCTCCATAATGGCCCACTCCCTGCACAGTATGTGTGCGTGTGTAGCCTTCATTTCCTCTCTTAAGTCTAGGGCAGATGTAGAACTTCTGCCCTGTCCCACCCAGAGCTGGCTGCAGGCGATGATGAGTGAGATCATCTCTAGAGATATGGCCAGCTTCTGCCTAGGCTTACACCTTGCCCAACTCCAGAGAGCTGCATGGAATAGAAGTCGGTGCAGAGTTTGACTGAGGTGGCCTGACTGGCCCTTGTTGTAAGTAGGCCTAGCTTCACCAAAGTCAAAGGAGCTACATCTATTTACACCAGCAGTCGACCCGATCTAGGGTCTGCCCTGCAGCTGGGATCCAGTAGGATGAAACATTCTACGTGCATGGAAAGGCTTTCCCACCAGTGGCATGTGAACACCTCCCATTTGAGCCAGTAGAAGTTGTTCCCATGCAACTGGCAAGAAGAATTTAGGTACAGTGTAAGGTAGATTTATTGTGTTCTAGATAGATAGATAGATAATCTGTTACACTCTCAAGAGTTTAGTGAATCCCTGGAGATCAAGCCTTCCTTATTATAATATTCCTGATGATATTAGAGAGGTTTGTACGACCATGACTCGCTTCCTATCTATCTAATCTGTCTGTGTCTGTCTCTAGGTACTTATATGTCTCATCCCCCATCACCACAGTACATAAGATTGCACTTGATGCTACCTTTGATGTGAGACATTTCACTGATTTGTTTTCTGAGCCTCTTCAGAAAATCAGAAGCAAAGTAGTGTCTTCTGATGGGTAAAAAAATAAGAGCAGTAGCAAAAGGTGCCAGGGAGTCTGGAACCAGTTGCGGATGAGTTCAGAATGTAAGCGGGTGGGGGATCAGGAAGGCCTTGACTGAAAGGGTGGAAGACGGACAGGCAGCAGCAAAGCCCCACGCTAGCTGAAATGAGGCACGTCAGGAAGCAAGGTTCCGTCTGGTGCTTGGAAGGAATTGCTAGCTGAACATGGATATGCCAGAGTCCACCCCATTCACAACTATGCTCCATATAATCACGGCACAAGCCCCATCCTTTTTGAAACCTCAGTGGTCACAACCACAGATGACTGAGTTCTCCTCAACCAGCCAAAGGTGCTGTTTATTCTTCTGCTCTGCTGATGAGGACGGTTGAGTAATTCTGCTCTCGTAGTGTTGACAGTGAAAGGCCCACAAGCATTCCTCTGCCAAGTCCCTTGGCACTGAGGTTCAAGTTAGCAAATAGCTGACCTGCTTTTTCTGCATGTCTGTCTAGAGTCTACACAGTAGCTCTGCCGCACAACACCCTAAAGTGCAGCATGCACTGTTACATGCAACCCCAGGATTGGGGCAACCCTAAACCTCTGACTACCAGAAGCTGAAAGTGAAAGACAGGGGTGGATCACTCTGTAGTTGCTCTGTTCTGTACACTCCCCCTGAAGCTCCAGTACAGGCCACTGTCAGAGACAGGATATTGGGCACAATGGACCATGGTCTGACCCAGTATGGCAGCTCTCATGTTCATCAGTGCACATCAATCCAGATACTGCCCTGGACTTGGTGAATGGGCAGCACATACTATGATGTCAGAGCATGTTTCAAATGTATCATAGACACTGTTACACTGATGCACAACAATACACTCGTACAGTGCACACCAACACTGGTGGATGACAACTGCACATGTGCAATCCATGTTATTAGGCTGAAATCTGCTAAACCAGATGGAAAGGCCTGGAATGTCTTCAGAATATATGGCACACACCTTTATATTTGATTATATCAGGGGTTGGCAACCTCTGGCACACGGTTCGCCAGGGTAAGCACCCTTGCAGGCCGGGCCAGTTTGTTTGCCTGACATGTCTGCAGGTTTGGCTGATCGCAGCACCCACTGGCCACGGTTTGCCACTCCAGCCAGTGGGAGCCATGATTGGCCGAACCTGCGGACGCAGCAGGTAAACAAACTGGCCCGGCCCACCAGGGTGCTTACCTGGCGAGCCGTGTGCCAGAGGTTGCCGACTCCTGGATTATATCAATGTAGGGGACATGCCATTATGCCAGAGTGTACCACTGTGGTACTTGTTGCTAAAGTCAAGCACTACTACATGCAGTATGCATGGTTCAACAGAAACCTCCTGATATTTGGTACTCGATTTCAGCAATAGATGGTATAGGCCATTATGGAGTAATGCTCTCATATATGGTGCATAGCATCACACCAGGACACATTGGTGCACGTTATGTGTCACAATGCAGGGGGGCATCAGTGCATGACAGGCTCCATTGCACGCTGAAGTGCACTACCTTTAATTAAACCAGAACATCCAATTGCAAGGAACAGACTGCTATTCCAGAGCAGATCAAAAAGAACAATTGCTTTGATCAAAGACAAAGAAAGCCAGGCAAAAACCAGGGTAGAACCTAGTTCCCAGCTGCACATGTTATTGCATCTGAGACATTTATTGTGTGATCGGACAATAATTAGTGACAGTCTTCGGGAGAACTTCCTGGCCCATCTCAGGGATGTTTTTAAAGAGCTACTTGCTCTGATGGAGCTGGGATTTGGTCACATCATGTAAAAGGAAGGTTCACAAACAGGCATTAGCTAACTAGGTATTGGACAGCAAGCACAGTGAGAGGAGAGGGGTCATTATGGAAGAGAACGAGCCCCAGGGAACAGCTGTGGAAATGCGTTTTGAACAATTCATTGTTTTATGGACCCACAATAAATACGTTATTAAATCGGAATGAAATGCACATCTGGAGATTGCACTGGGGAGCGCTTGCTTTCATTCATCAAGAACTGGTTAGCATCATTAGTACACCATTGCACACTGCTGCATCCTTTAGCACACTAAGACTTTCCCAGTGCTCAGAACAACTGGAGCCAGATTTAGCGTAAGAGTCCAACTCCCACTTCAGCCCCTAAAGAAATGGCTGGAGTTTTCAAAGAGCTGCTGGGTGCGGAACACATCGGAAAATATGGCCCTAATTCTGGGTGCTGAGCACTGAAAATCAGCCCCAGGATGAGTGTGAAGGAAATGAACTAGCCATTTCACTCCCCAAATGCCTTGCAATTGCATAAATCAATCCCATGCAAAACTAAGGAGGTGGATTTAGTTGTGTCCTAAGTTGCTTCGATCTTTTTAAATCAAAGCATTGAGCTGGGGCAGTAAGGTATGTTGCCAAACTTTACTGAGTGGCTCTGCGCTGCGTGAGTATTCACACACCACAAACTATCAGAGTTCTCACTCATGATAAATAGAACCAAACTCCTTCATAAACAGGCATCTATTAAAGAAAACAGCTGTAGCTACAGACACAAACAGACTTTCACACAGCTCAAGTTCCAGCTCTCTCTCTTGTTTACCAGGTACCACATCCTGTCTGGAAATCTGTGTAGCATACAAAGACATCTAGTGACTGAATGACATAACTGCACAGATCATTACATGAACTGGGCTCTGTGCACAACCTGAGGCTGGTCTCTTCTATGATTTTTCCAAAATCCTGGTCAGGATTGTGGCGCGGACGTTAGTTTCCCCAGGGGCTCTCTCTGTTTTTGGGTTTCCATAGGCTTCATTAGAAATCGGGAGTGAATATTTTCCAGGATATTACACACTCATCTGCTCTAATAAACCAACATTCAAGCCAATTAAGTATATACAGTATTGATCTATCAGGAGAAGCCGGACATCTGGCGCAGGGTGGATCCCAGCTCCCTAGTGGATCTCAGAGAAATGGAGGAGGATTTTCCATGACACCATCCTGCATTTTGGGAGTGTATGCTCTGAAGTTCATCTTAAATCTGGTAGTGGCAGATCGGGGGGGGGGGCCAGAGGTGGGGTTTCCTGGCCCCACTGCCTCAGAACAGGGCAGCAGGCATTCTGGCCTACCCCAGAGGAAGATCCCTGAGTGGATTCAGGTGGAAGGAGAGAATTTAGCAAAAGCTGTCTCTTGAAGTAAGTGATAATAGATGGGGAGCTGGTGGAGGCAAGACCTGTTCACTCTCTCACAAGAAGTCCCTGATGCTAGATGAGATAACAAACTCTAAAGCCTAACTCTGAGGAGCAAGGGTCAGCTCCCAGCCCCACTTCCCACAATGGCCACACAGCATGTAAGAAGTAGAGGAATGGGGCTGGTGGGCAGGTAAGATGGGGAGGTTGTAGGCTCAGTATTGGTACTCTCCATTCAAGGAAGATGTTGTAGGAGCACCTTTAACTCGACTGCCCCGGACCTAAGTTCTGAGTGGTGGCTCCTATTTTAACCAGGCTGGCTCATCATCTGTAGTCAAACCTAGACTCAGATGTTCTCCTGAACCTAAATAGGAAGGAGGGGAACACAGGAGGGTCTCATCACCAGGCCCTAGCGCTCATCCAAAGCACTGTAAACCACCCTGCTCTAAGCTCCTGTTTCTCTGCACAGCCTGTTGTCCACTCCTTTCCTTCCTTCCTTCCCCCTGGAGGGTTTGCACTTTGCCCCTTCGAGGTAGGACCTAAGGGAGAAAGGGAAGGCAGCTTTCTGCTTTCAATGCCATTTCCCAAGGTCTGAGAGCTGTCCAAGTCCTCTCCAGTCACATGGCAAGGTGGACATACTTTTGTGACCATGTATTATCTGCAACTGGGAATGTTCCTGCGGGATATTCACCTAATAAAGCACGCATCCTGCTGCAGCCGAGCATCTAGGATTTCCTGCCTGATGGTGTCTGGGGCATTTCTCAGCGGAATGCCAGAGCCTGCAATTAAAGCTGGAACAAAAAGTGCATGCACCAAAGACCCAGAGACAGTGGCCCTGGTTTCTGATCAGCAGGTAAACTTCACCCCGTAAGGATCCCAGCTGTTGCAAGTGAGACTGGCAAGCCAGCAGCCTCTGCAGAATTAAGGAGCTTCAAATGGGAGCCCAGAGAGCAGGCAACCAAGCACTGCTAAGCCCTTTGAATCAGCTCCTCAAAGGCAACCTCCTGGGGACCCCTGAACCTGAAACGGCAGGGGCACCAAGACAGTCTTGTTCGGCAGCATCTAATTGATGGGGTGGGAGGAGATAGGGTGCCCAGGCATGCCCAGTAGCTGGAAAAGGAACAGAAAGAAGAGAGTAGAGTGTGTGCAGGTGTGATTTTTTTCTACGGCATAATGACCCTAGGGAGGGTTTGCAATGGGGCCATCTCTCCAGAGATCTGATACAGAACTCACCCCCGCAGCAGATGAAATGCTGTCTGAAGTGCACTTGGAGTGGGGATGTGGATACCTGTAAATCTAGCAGGGGTGAAAAGGGCTCTCCATTGGCTGTGTTTAATGAGCTCCTTTCACATCTATGCCACCCACCCACACCCCTACAGCCTGCCACAGGCAGTGGGCTAACAGCTGTGCAATTCTGTTCTCCTGGGAGTTCGGTGCCCAGAGGGGTGTCTATGCTGGACCCATCATTCTCCAGTGGCACTATCAGTGGTAGAAGCTGTAGGGTGGCCAGGCCTGTGTTAGGGACAAACATTGGAGCCAGTCTTGCCTCTTGTAGTTGCAGTTACAATGGCTCAGTGCAAAGGCAGAGTTTTGGGATGCCATGTGTGGGGTGCAACCCTCTACCCCTTGAAGCTTGGAGCCTTCTCTGCAGAGGGTCTCTGTGCAGCAACATGTAAGGGGGTTGCATTAGGACCCTGGGGGCAAATGCAGGGTGAAGCAGAGTGAACCCTACAGCAGGGGAATTCCCGTCCATTACCTTCCCTCCCGCACATCTCCCCAGTGCCTGCTCGTCACACTGGGGTCTGCAGGGAGGATTTTCCCAGCAGAGTGACAGCAAAGTAGCCGAGCTAAGGCCATGTCTGTGCCACATGGGCCTTTGGTGGCATTGCTACAGCACTGTGTTTGCCAACAGCGACCAAAGAGGGTTTTGCTTCTCCTCCTGCCCGAGTGATGGTAGCTACATCCACAGAAGCATTCTTCCATTGACCTTGCTGCATCTACACCAGGGGGTGGGGGGTGTAGGGGGGTATAGCTCCAGTGCTCAAGAGTAGGGGGTGTTTCACACTCCTGAGCGCCTCAGGTACATCGACCCGCGTTTTAAGTGCAGGCCACTGGGTGAATTCCAGGGCAGAATGTGCCCTTCTATCTGGAACGATGGTACCAAGCCGAGCCATCCCAAACTGCAGGTCCGCTCCAGCAGAGTGCAGTAATAAACCCCCATGCGTGAATATTGGGTTTTCATTTTCTGGAAGGGGAGGTAGGGGAGAAGGGCTGAGAGAGAGGATGGAATTAAAACCTACCACTATTTCGCGGCCGTTTTCCCCAACAAAAGCCCCTTCAGTCCCTGTGCTCCTGGCTCCTTGGAGGACGCCAACGGTAACATTTTTGTATGTGGAGCTATAAGGAAATGTGTTTATTTTTCAATGCAGTCACTGAAACCATGCATGCATGGATGGGGAGGCAGGGAGACCTTATGGCCAGATCCTCAGCTGGTGTAAATCAGCAGAGCTTCATGGATTTCAGTGCAGCACTAGCCCCATACACCAGTTGAGAAACAGGTCCCAGGAGTTTATCTGGCCCCATCAAGTTCCCGTGACCCTCAGATCATTTCCAAACAACAACATGCTGAGTTTGTCATTGGCAAAGCATTTAACACTTTCAGTGCCTGGCCCTTTTCACACAACAGATTTCTCTGAAGTTTAATAATAGATACTACAGTGAAGAACAGGGAATCAGGGCTGGGTTCTGTTCCTCATTCTGACACTGACTTGAAGTGAAGCCTCAGACAGATCACGTTCACCTCTCTGGATTCCTAGAGGAAAGCGCTAGCTCTCATTATCCACTAGTTCTAGGGTTTTGTTGGGAGCAAGGCTCTAGAGTGGCTTATCTGGGCATAATATCCCTAGATGTGCATGGGGGAGCAGGAGGTGAAGGAACTGAGCTCTGCATGCTGTGTAGCTGGGATGGGGCAGGTCAGCCTACAGCTCAGGTGCAGACGCCTGAGCTACACCACTCCACAGCTTCACGGCACACCTTCCTCACAGCCTGCACCGCAGCCGAGAGTTACAGCCACTAGGGGTCAAGCTTTCACATCTGTTCTCCATTGTCCTCAGTCACTGGGAAGAGAAGCAGTTGGAGACCAGGCCGCTTCCGCATTTTGCTCTCTGGCTGGAGAAAGGCAATCCGGTTCCAAGCCCCGTGCCACCCCGCGGCCACCGTTTCAAGAACACTGCCTGGCGGGCAGGAGAGACAGGCCAGAGCTTAGCTGTGGCATTCTCATGGTGAGGAGCTGCATTAACACAGAGACAGCCGGGTGGGAGATGCCTCTTTATGTAGGTTCTATGGCAACCATTAGAGAGGGAACCAGCCAGGTAAATCCAGGGATCTGGAGGCACAGAAGTTAGAATCAGGCGCTGCTGGAAGAGAGCAGGCCCTGGCTCATTCATGTGCTGTCAACGGGGTGACTTTGCAGCTGCTGTTCACGCTGATTGGAGACGGGCAAATGTAATCACAAACAGGTGTTGTTTTGCTGCTCGCTAATTCACCTAGCACTTCAGCAGCCTCCCCGGCCAGAGCAATAACAGTAGCACACCAGGCAGATCTATCGGACTCAGGTGGCGCTCTCTTCACCAGTTTAAAGCACTCGTTCGCCTTGTTTCCATTTAAAACTCTCCTCTCGGGGCTGACTCTCCTTGATGGGTGTCAGATATCATGAAACAAAATCCCCGCCAGAGAGGAAGGATGAGTTCATTGCATATGGCAATAGCATGGGCCTGACATTAAAGCGAGATGAGTTTAGTTCCTCACTCTGCCACGGATCTCTTGTGTGACTTTGGGGAAGTCACTTCCCCTCTCTGTGCATCGGTTACCCATCTGTAGAATAATCCATCTGAGATAGGGAAGCCTCGTTATGCTAAGGAGTGAGAGATGGTCCTTGCCCCAAAGATTTTACAGCCTAAGAAGACAAGACAGGCAAAATATGGGAGGAAAGAGGTATTATCCCCATTTTACAGATGGGAAGTTCATACACAGATTAAATGACTGGTTTAAGGTCACAGAACCAGAAACTGAATTTGAGTCTCCTAAATCCCAGTCCAAGGGTTATCCACAAGATCTCCTTCTCCCATCAGGGAGGAGAGACAATACCATAGGACTCACCTGACCAATCACAACTAACCAACACAGAGAAAATGGTGAATATTCCTGAGGAAAAAAATTATAATAAAAAGTGCATTGAATGATTTCAAACTGTAAACTATAGTAGTCAGTGGACATCTTGGTCTGCTCGGGAATGTTCGCTGGCCAGCAAAAGAGATTAGCTCAGGATGTGAAATTTTCCATTGTGAATTATTTCCCTAACTCTGCTATTTTATCATGGCCACCTTCGGAACAGTAGCCTTATCATTCTGAGTCACTGAATCACAATTAGCATCCTTGATACTCACAGCAAAATCAAAAGTCTCCCTTCCAGTGACTTCAAAACGGCTTTGGAAGAGGAGGGCCAATGTGAATTCTTGGAAAAGTGTTTGCTGTGTCACTTTTGCTGGCTTTAGGGGTGGGTGGGATGGGAGGAAGGGGACTAAAAGGCCGAGGGAGGGCTGGTTGGCCAACATTGTCTGGAATCACAGTTGGGAACCCACAAGTCAACAGGAAACAGTGTTTTCCTAAATACAGCTGACGATAGCCAGCACACAAAATAAAGAATCTTTGTGAGTATATGACACAGAGGGCGAGAACAGCATCTTTGAGATGGAGTTTAAATGCTCAGGGAAATCCAGCATTTTCTAGATATAGAGGGAATGGAATATTACACATGCCCAGCTTCATTCCCCTAGTGGTGTGTGCATTTCTGTGCCGTGTTTTACTTTGGAAAATGTCGCTGATCTGGGCTGAAGGTTGGGAAAAATATGTTAAATAATAGTGAGATGTCTCGTACTTTTCCTCAAAGTCCCCTGTCATGTTAACCAACTAATCATGAGACAAGCCCCTGGCATGTGAAGAAGCTTTATTATGCCCATTTTATAGGTAGGGGAACTGAGGCACAGAGCAGCGACTTGCCCAGGGATTGCAAAGGTATTTTGGATCAACGCAAGACAAGAACTCCATTATTTGCCCAGCTGAGATCAGGGCCCCATTCTCCAAGGTGCTCTACAGACATATAATAAGAGACAATCCTTTCCTGGAACACCTGTGGTCTCAGTAAACCAGATACACAAAGGGAAGCTTACTGTTCCCATCTTACTTCAACTGGGTCCCTCCTGGGAAAATCAATAAACAAATTAAGAAGGCCATTTTTCTTCTTTCTTTTTTTTCTCCTGTAACATTATGACGCCTCTGAAATGCCAAGTAAATATAATTATTTTCCTTGGGCTAATTAGTTGTTTTTCATCCATGCAGTGTATTGGCCAACAGGGTCTGGCTGGAGATGTAGGGTGGTGGCTATAGCACCTTGCAGGAGAGGATTTATTTAGTTTTTCCCGTGGGAGTTGCAGATCATTAGCTTAAAGCAGAACTGGGATCTGGTTATTTATTATTAATACATTTCACATTCGTGATCATTTATTGATGAAAAGTTCCAAGTCCTTAGAAGTGAAGCATCAGTTCATTATTCTTGTCAGCTGGTGTTTTCAAAGGTGTCTCACAGCCCCAGCTCCAAGCCAATGCAATGTGGATGCCTGACTCCCTTACGCCTTGGAAAATCCCAGCTATAATTAGGACGATACCACCTAGACAGCCCACTGAAAATCAAGGCCTGCTTGTTGTTATTTTTTGTATTACCATAGGACCTAGGAGCCCCAGTCATATACCAGGACCCCACTGTGCCAGGTGCTGTACAGACACAGAACAAAAAGACAGTCCTGGCCCCCATGCTCGGTGCTGCACATAGATGTTGTAAAAGACCCAAAAGCTTATAGTCTAAGGCCTTGTATACATTGGTGGCAGCCTGTAGGGTACGCAGCGTGACAGGTGGCAGTGAAAGGCAGGCTGCGTCCTCCCTGTGATGTGCAACTACACATGGCAGTGGGACACAACACGGCTAAAAATAGCAGTGTATCTGAGGGAGGTGTTGCTTGGGCCTGTAGAGAGCTGTGGAGGGTACATACCCTAGGAGCCTGGCATGTCTCTACTCACTTACACCAGGCCTTACCATCTACACTGCTATTTATACCCATGCTAGCAGGGCGTGCAGTGTCTATACTCTGCATGTTGCTGTTAAGTGCAGACCTACCCTAAATAGACAAAGCATGGGGGGAAGGATAGATTATCAATCCCATTTTACAGAAGTGGAACTGATTCTCAGAGACATTAAGTGACTTGTCCAAGGTCACTCAGGGAGACTGTGGCAGAGCTGAGAGCTGACCCTGCATCTCCTGAATCCCAACCTAGTGCCTTAACTCCAAGTGCCTCATCCTTCTCTGTGATGCTGGTATACTAAATTCCAGCTCATACCAAGGTCTCCATGTCTCAGTTCAACACTGACAAATACACAGCTGAAGTCAGTCTGGCTCACCTGGGTGTTGGTACTGTTAAAATAGGCATGAGAGTTATAAGAATGTGTTTAGTGTTTAGACTTTACTGAATACTTGTAAGTTGCTGCCAGCATAAATCTCACTTATAACATCTCTATCCCATATTGCAAGGGACATTGCAAATGCAATTTCCCCATATACCATCAACAAGAGAACAAAAGACTTTCCCTCCCTGTGAAGTTGAGCCCTGCAAGTGGACTCCTCCCATCAGCTGACTTTGCAGCTCTGAGCACATGGCAGCAGGGGCAAAAAAAAAAAAAAAAGAACTTGGGATCTCCATGCTGCTTGGATTCTGGAGGTGCAAAGTGTTTCTAGGCATAAATGAGAGATCCTTAGCTGCTTAGCCTGGGTTAGCCCTCAGGGACATATAACGCTTGCTGGATATAGAAGCTTTTATTACCTTTTGAAATTTACAACTGAAACTCATTTGTGTACATATGTTTATCTGCTTTAACCTTGTAAATAACTCATTTCTTTTTCCTAGTTAATAAAGCTTTAGATCGTTTATTAGAGTATTGGTTACAACCAAGGTCTCTGGTACGCGATCTAAGGTGCAATTGACCTGGAATAAGTGACTGGCCCTCTGGGAGCAACCTGAATATTGCTGTGATTCTTGGTGTAAGCAATCATCTATCACAGTGGTTTTCAACCTGTGGTCCGCGGACCCCTGGGTGTCTGCAGACTATGACTAAGGGGTCCACAAAAGGCTGTTGTTACCATAGAACTGCAGTTTTCAACCTATGGTCTGTGAATTTCCAAAGGAGGCCACACCTCCATTTGAAATGGCGTCTGCAAATGCAAAAAGGTTGAAAACCCCTGATCTATCACAGAGGCAGGCTCACCTGGGTGGCAAGGCAGATTGGAGTACCCAAGGGGACTGTCTGTGACTCCAGGTTAACGCTGTTATAGCACCTGAGCAGTTTAGACTTGATGATTAAGTGGTGAAATCTAAGTATAGACCTCACTGCCGATTTGGGGCTTATGCCCTGGTTCCTACTAGTCTCTCCTAAGCTTCCTACTCATGCTCTTGAGTCACTGCAGGCCACGTTACAATTATCCTGAAATTAACCAGTATGGATTCCTCCAGTACAGACTATGTGCTCGCTGTCATGGCAGTTCTGTGGAGGCCAACCCCATCTGCACTCCAGCTGCCCGGCTCTTATCGCTGAACAAAGTTGCTTCTACAGCCGAGGCCCCTTGGGCAGCACCAAGGACTCTGAGAACAGAGTTTATCCCCCCGTCCCCGCAGTGTATCACTACGGCACTGTCACGTGATCCATCCCCAGGCTGCTAAGATCAATTTCCCTGAATAATCCTGGAGACCGCTCAGCTGAGAAAACACTTGGAGGGATGATGACCCAGCCTTCTTCAGTGAACTGAGAACTGCACGTTGATAGAGCAGCGTGTACTATTCTTTACAGCCCATTAATTCCATCTGGGCTTTAAAAACTCTTTCCCTCTGTCTAGCACAAGACAGCCAATAGTGAAAACAAGGGAAATTTAAGTGCCTGAGCCTGGAAGAATATAGCTGAGTTCTATATGAAAGAGTTTCCTGGCTGCTATTTCTGCTCAATATGACTTTTATTATCAGCCGTAGAGAACCCAGGGAGCCAAAGAGACCCAGAGCTTACACATCATCCCGGCAGCATGTCTCTCATTCTTTCAGGGAAAGAAGAAAAAAATCACATGCTTCATATTCCACCAGCCCCACCCTTTCCCTCACATAAAGCAGCAGTGCCTGGACCGGAATAGAGCTGCCTTTCATTAGCAGGGTGAAAAGGATTAACAGCAATAAAAGGAATTCTTTTTCCAGCGTCTCCCAGAAAGGAGCGAGTACTCCAAGGGCACTGGAAGTGCAGGTGTTCCTCGTGCTGAGTGCTGCACCACGAGGGAACTGGCGGAGGGGGTGCCCAGCTGTTTGTACGGAGCCTGTGCACCTGCCAGAAGAGGGGCCACCTGCCATAGGACAGACCTCCCTCTTTCCCAGTCCAGAACGTTGGGCCCATTATATGGGCATGATTGTCCATGTGCCTCACGCTGCAATTCCCACTGGGGCCTGGAGGAGGCGGGATTGTCCATTGTTCTCAACGTGAGTTGCCATGTGCTGGCCCATACTCTCTTTCAGGAGGTGTCACTGCACTGGCCAGTGCAGCAGGGAATCCCGCCCATCCCTGGGCTGGTGGAGAGAGACACCCAGGGGGGACTGGGAGGCAGGAGGGGAGGGGAGGGGAAGGGAGTTGCTCTTTGAGGGGCAATGAGGTGCCCGGGGTTTGTTAATTCTTTTCCTATAGTGCCCCTTGTGGGATGTTCTCCCACATGCATGAGTGTACGGCTGCAGGATGATGCCTCTCTCCAGGAAGGGGAGGTGAGACCGGATCCGGTTTCTGGCTGGAAAGGAAAGCTAAGGGGTCTGATTCTTCCTGCCCTGAAGGGAGAGAGGACAAGAGTAGATTAAGGCTCCTTTGTGGTCCTCATACTCTGTGACCGAGCAGGGGCCCTGGTGTAATTTAGGGCAGCCTTACAGCTGCTGTAACTTGCCCCGCCCCGCAACAAGCCATGGCTGAGAAGCTGTGAACAGACACAGTGAACTCCAGTCACACTCCCAATCCAACCCCCACACCAAGGGCAGGGAGTGGGTCAATGAGAGCCCTTATCCCAGCTCTCCCACAGCCAGGGAGGCCCCCTACAATTGGGTGTTTTCAGGGGATAATCCCACCCACGCTAAGGCCCCTTGACACTGGCAGAATCATTGAGGCTCAGACTCCAGATGCCTCGGCGTCTGGCTCAATGGTCTCTGGAATCAGCTTCGAACGTCGGCACCATTGGCTCAGCCCTGCAACCTTTTGCAATCCATTGAATTCCCTGCTGAGTGACTATTAGACATCCTTCTGCAATGGCTCTCTCAGAAAGCGCTGGGGCGTGTCCCCATGTCCTGGGCCAGACCTTTTCTTCCCCATGCTGTTGTGGGGTGCACCCTGCGGCGGCTGACCTCTGCTCCAGAAGAAGTTGTGTCTCAGCTGTGGGAAGGGTGATGAAAGGTGTTAGGGGCGTATCGTTAGAGTCATTTCTCGAGGCACAGCTCCATGGCCGCAGAGAAGGCAGGTTACCCAACAGAGAGATCAGGGGTAAGCACAACTCGCAGCTAGGGGCTTTGCCAGGAACCAAGAATGGAAGTTAGATTCCTGCTGCCTACAGAGCCTTCTTTTGCATAATACCCACAATTCTTCCTCCTGGTGCCTCTTTCTGAGCTCCAGAATAATCCTCTCTCCTCTCCGGCCACAGTTAATGGTTCTGTCAGCAGCCCAGGGATTGACTTGGCTTGTTAACCCTGCTGGAGCTGCCCTGTCCTCTACTAAGGTTGGCTGGTCCCCGAGATGTGCAGTACATTGGAACACCCACATGTGGAACTGAAGTCACAGTTTGTCAGCTGGGCTGCCCCTCCCCTCCAATCAACAGCTAACAATGTGGTGCAGGGACATACAATGCAGAGGATTCACTGCTGACTGATGCTCCATTGCAGCATGCCTAGACACGGCCCTTTACCAGATCCCCCCAATCTTTGGCAAGGGGGAGTCAGAATCCCAGATAGCAGGGCTGAGCCCTGATCTCTATAAGTGACCAAACTGGAACCCTGGATCTTAACTCCTGAGCTTTGGGGGGTCCAAAGTCCAGCCAGAATTTTCTGACCCTGGGCCTCTCTCTGTTACGAACAGCAGCCTTCCCACCATGCCATCCCCCTGTGTGGGTGTCAGCCAGCATAGCAAAGAGGAACATTGGCTGCAGGCATGGTGGGCGAGAGGCCAACTCTCTTCCTCTTTTTTAAGGGGCTGCTACTGGCATACAGCACCGCTAGCACCTTCCGAGGGATTTCAGTGTATAAGGAAATTGCCGGGCTGACAGCTCTCTTTTTATCCACCAATCAGGTCTGACATAAGCAGCTGCCAAGCAAACTTCCCTCACCTGCAAAGAGCAATGGTTGAACATGGAGGTGTCCCTCCACTGTGGCCATTCAGTCCTTCAACAGCTGCCATTTAGGGTGGAGGTTTCCATCATGTGTCATCTGCCTGGACTGAGACTCACCAACCTCATTTCACATAGGCCATGTAACAGCCTTCAGATAGTGACAACTTCTCAGCTAGGGATCTGACCAGATTCAACCCAGCACCCTAAGTCCTGGCCAGGCAGGCAATTTGCCCTGATTCCAGCTCTCCGTGTAGCTGTAGTGCTTCAAGACCATAGGTGCAGAGAAGTAAATAAACTGTGATTTGCATCAGGGCAGCTTAATCAATCAGGGATGTCACTTCATCGTAGTCAGTCTATTCTAGGGGCTTGCACCTGGGCAGTTACATCAATGGCTGCCCATCGGAGCAGATACCCTATGGACATCCCTTACAGCAGCCTCCGCAACAGGCTACATCAGCCTACGACCAGGCAAGACTGCAGCCCCTGAGCCACAGCCCCTCCTTTGCACACACGGTTAACATTTGTTGTGTTGGCAGGTCGGGCAGCGTCAAGCACACACTCTCCCAAGCCCACCCACTTGCCACCTGTCCATCAAAAGCAGATTTTTAATGATTAATGCTGCAGGACCAACAAGAGACCGAGGCGGGCAACAATCGCCTCCTCAAGGAAGAGTGGCTGCAAAAGGAGCTGCCCCTCCTGCGAAAGAAACTGATCTCCTCTCATCACCGCTGGCAGCAGGAAGGCAGAGCAGATGAGGAGGAGGAGGAGGTATCAAGGATGCTGACCCTGTGCAAAAATCCACGCACCCCCCGGGCTGCTTTAGAATTCATCGTGCTGGCCCAGGGGTCGCATGCAAACAATGGCCCGTGCCTGCCGCTATCCTAGCAAGGCTGCCTTTCACAGGGAGTTTGATGGGGCAAGGGGCCCATTCACTCTGCCTCTGCTCCCTCCCCCACATTCACCTCAGTCTTCACAACCCATTCAGTGTCTGTCTCCTCTCTCTTCGTTCCCCTGTCCTCCTCTTCCCATCTCAGCCCAGGTGTAATTCTGACCAATGTCGTCAGAGACTGCAGGTCCCACTGAGGCGTGGACATGTGGGACGGCATCAAAAACTTTAAGGCCCCTTGCAATCAATAATGGGATCCTCCCATGGGGGTATAGCTGGCATGGATCCCAAGAGTTTGCTCTGTATCCCAGGGAGTGGCATATGGCAATGTTAGAGCAATTGCATTAGTTACATGCAATTATATTTTCTGTTGGATGAATGGATGGACAGAGGGATAGACAGGATTGTTCTGCAGGAAATGACTGAACTCTTTCATAATAAGCATCATTTCCTGCAGGGAATGAACTCACAGTACAGAAGAAGCTTGAATTAGTGCAAGATTTAGCTCAAAGGACCCAGAGCCAGGCCCCCTGAGTCCTA
The DNA here is from genome assembly GCF_003597395.2 of Chelonoidis abingdonii. Classification (NCBI taxonomy): domain Eukaryota; kingdom Metazoa; phylum Chordata; order Testudines; family Testudinidae; genus Chelonoidis; species Chelonoidis abingdonii. The sequence continues at coordinate 17,019,025 of NC_133772.1, forward strand.
GCCCCTGCGCTGTCACTGATTCATTGTGGCCAAGCTTTTCAAGAGAACCAGTGATTTTGAATGCCCGACATGAGCCACATTAAGAGGCCCTGATTATCAGCACGTGGATGCTCAGCACTTCCTGAACTTCTGGCCCGGTCTCAAGCTGTGCTCCCAAAACAAATGCACCTTCAATAAGAAATGCCTTTTGAAAACACTGGCGGGCACAACAATGAGATTCTCAGCACACCACTGCTGTCAAACGTATCTGCCCAGTATCAAGGGGTAGTCGTGTTAGTCTGGATCCACAAAAACAACAAGGAGCCCCGTGGCACCTTAAGGACTAACCAATTTATTTGGGCATAAGCTTTCGTGAGTAAAAAACCTCAGATGCATCTGAAGAAGTGAGGTTCTTTTACCCACGAAAGCTTACGCCCAAATAAATCTTAGTCTTTAAAATGTATCTACCGTCTCCCTCTTCGTGGAGTAGCTAGACTCACCAACTCACGGGTTCATAAAGCATGGTGAAATCTTTAGATGTGAAGCGCTAAGCTCCGTTCTCTAGTCTTTCTCTCCGTGTCTCCAGTTAGAGGAATACTGCCATTATCTCTGACTGAATACAGCATTGGGCTCAGAGCCCAGCCACATCCCCATCCCTGGGAATGTTTGGCAAGGAGCTGCTGATGGAATCCTTTCAATCCTGCAAACTTGGCTTTACAGAGTCTATTTACTTATTTACTTATTTTCCCTAGAGACAGAGAAATTAACTCATCCCAGCAGGAGTAGAGAGCTCCCAGGAACATCAAAAACACAACACATATAATTGTGGGGTTGGGGGTAGAGTAATCTATGAATCACACAGGTACAGAAAGCTTGAATGAGGCTGAAGAATCGAGGAGAGGTGGGGTTTTGGGTAATGGTCAGAGCTTTGCAATGACTGTGGCTAGATTTTGGGGGAAGGCCATTTCATGGAGGCATCACACAGGTGCAGAGGGAGCTGGGTACAGGGGACTCAGTGGCTGTTCCAGGGCTGGAGCGCCCATGGGGAAAAATTAGCAGGTGTTCTGCACCCAGCGGCAGCCAAGATCCCTCTGCCCCCACCCACTCCTCGCCTCCTCCTCCTCCCCTTAGCCCATCACATCCCCGCTTCTCCCCCTCCCTCCCAGCACTTTCCATGGCCCCCCCTCCCCACCTAACAGCTGTTTGGCGGCACTTACGACATTCCGGGAGGGAGGGGGAGGAGTGAGGATGCAACATGCTCAGGGAAGGAGGCAGAGAAGAGGCAGGGAAGGGGTGGGGACTTAGGGGAAGAGGGTAGAATGGGGGTGGGGTGAGGGAGGTGCAGTGGTGGGGCAAGGGGGAAGCATCCGCTGGACAGAGGGGAAGTCGGTGTCTATTGGTGGGCCACTGTTTGGAGTAACAGGATCAAGGTTTGCAATGACTTGTACTTGTTTTTAATGGGAGAGTAGATCAGAATGTGGCAAAATTTTACATACTAAGCTGGTCGCTTTCATCTTGAAGCCATGTTGGCAAATGTTGGTGTCAGCAAAGGGCAGCTTACACCAGTAACAAATAGGATACTCCTGGTTTGTGCAGAACAGAAGTCACTGGTGTCTCACTCATGGAAGATAGAGTAAACTCAGCTGACAGCAGCTCCAGTTCATACCCGAGATCAGATCCCCACTCTGTCCTTAGAGAACATCTGCCAACCAGAAGACAAAAGACAATCTAAAGAATATGACTGGAAAACGTCATTCTAATTGTATGTATCCAACCCTTCCTATAACATATCGAGCTCCCCGTGTGCTAATCCGTGGCAGCATTTAAGAATACACAATATAGGGGTTGGGTGTTAGGGAACCCATGATCTGACCATGTGGATATTTGAATAGTAACTCTGGAATGAACTGGCTAGTGTGTCTGTGCACCATTATCCTCTCTTAGGGAATGAGAATTATCCAAGTGTGTCTCATAAGTTCTACATCTCTACACAGAAACTGCAATGAAATTCTGTGTCTTGTCTGCAGTAAATGAAGTGCTAAGTGGCCACAGCTCCATTATAGCATTTTACAGTCCTCTGGCACCTTCCATCCAAGGACCTCAAAGGAGCTTACTTAATTAAAAGAAATTAATGTCTGTATCACTGTACTTATTTATTACAGATGGAGAAACTGAGCAAAACTGGTCGCAGAGCTGGGAATACAACCCAGTGGGCCTGGTCCCAAGTTCTGTATTCTAACCACTCAACCATTCTTCTTCCCAGTCAAGCATCAGCTTGAGAAGAAACTCCCTAACTTTACTGGTGCAACTCTGTGGACACTGCAAAACCTGTTCGGCCCAGGGAGTGAGCTCTGCATACAAACAGATTTTGTGTCTGTGATCTACTGAGGAGTCTCTGATATGAGCAGGTTTTTGCTGTCTTTACACTGGGGGGTTGAAAGAGGGTTTGCATCCAACTGGGATTTTCATACATCAATATTCATGAATGTTATCCGCAAGCAGCTTTGATCATTATTAATTATTATTTGTATTCTGGCAGCACCTACAACGTGCTAGGCATTGCCTCCTTCTCCCTCCAATGCCCGGAATTCAGTCTGTCTCTAAGTACTACATGGGCCCTCGTCATGGCCCCAACCCTACCCCTTTCCCCCAGCACACACAGGAGAGCGGAGACGGATACAAAGAAAATATGTACAATTTTTCGATGCAGGTTATTGTGGCAACCTGCCTGGAACTTGGAGGGAGGAACACAGGTTTCAAGAGGGAGGAGTTTGGAGGAAGCACCTGGAACGTAGTCAATAGGCACATGGCCAGAGTCAAATGCTAGCTACGGTTGCAGCACCTCTGTAAATCGTTCTTTTAATAAAGGTCCAGTTTAGTTTTATGAGCCCGGAGTTCTTTCATGTTACTACCCCGCTGGCGATGCATGAGACAGTGATTTCTGTTATTTGTATTACAGTGCAAATAACGCTGAGATGAGGGGCTCACTGTGCTAGGCGCTGCACAGACACCCTGCCGGGAAGATCTTACAGTCTCAATAGACAAGGGGTGGGAAGGGAAAAGCGAGGCACAGAGAGGGAAAGCAATTTGCCCAAGGTCACCTAGCAGGCCAGTGATAGAACTAAGAACAGAACCCTAGTCTCTTGACCCCCCGTCTAGAGCCCTGACCATTCGACAACACTGCCTCAGCGGACACACATATTCTATTTATTGTTTAAATTACAATTAAATAATTATGTAATTTAATATATTTAAACAAACCTACATCAAAGCTACCCTGCTGCTCCTCGATCTCTGTGATTAACCAGCCAATCAGTCCCCTGTAGGCCTTATGGAACCAACCTGCGTTGTTATTTGCAATGCAATATAGCTCTGAGGTCCCAGTCACACTCCCCTTGTGCTATGCACCCAGAATGAAAGAGAAAGTCCCTGTCCCTTACAATCAATGGGCTTGTCTACATGCAAGCCTGCACTGGCGTAACTAAAGGAGTGATTTTAAATGGATTTCATTAAACTGGTGCCAGTGGCAGTGGGGATGTCCTTTAATCAATACAAACCTGGTTTATATTGAGTTAGCTTTTGTCCGACAGGAGCATGGTTTAGTTAAAAGGACATCCCCTCAGCTTTTTGTGCTGATTGAACTCAATCCATTTTAAAAGCACGCCTTTAGTTAAACCCATGGAACTTGTGCGGATAGAGCAGGCCTAAGTAGTTCAGAAGGGGGTTTGAAGGAGAGGAGGGCAGTACCTCAGCGGTTCATTTCAGAGAAGGATTGGCTGTGTTTACTGAACATGAGTTCCATGCCCCATGAGAAATGACATGGCTGATGCCAGGGCAAGGAGAGCTCAAAAGCAGGGCATTTTATTTATTTATTTGCTCTAACAGAAAGCCAGGCGGCAGGGCCAGGCAGCATGGAATTGTAACAGCTTTCCCAGAGAGCTGACGTTTCCCTTCAATTTCATGTTTCAGACATTTTTAAAGGACAAAAATTAGCCTGTGTACACCATCTGGGAGCCAAGTTCTGTGCGTGACTTTCTGCACAATGTCTCCCCAAAGGCAGGTGGGGTTTATTTCAAACTAGGGAAAACTGAGAAAGCTATTATGGATTTGAAGAAGTGCAGAAATGTTCCACAGGGTCCTCAGCTGCCTATCAACACGGCTTAAAGAGAGCAGGCCACCTGCAAAGACAGCAGAGCAAGCAGAGGGGAAGGAGGCCTGCATACCTGCTGGAAAGGAGGAGATCTATCTGCAATGGAGTCCCGGGTATCAAGTGTGTTGCTCTCCAGCCCAGGCATATAGAAACACTGGCCTGCTGATTGTTCCAAAAGGAGAATTGCGTTATGCTTCTAAAACGAGGGGATGCTTATGCCCTGCCTGCCCTAAACTGTTGCTGTGCACTATTAAACAGCTGGTTCTTTCCACCCCAGAAGTGGCTGCATTTCAGTAAGAGGTGAAGGAGTTCCTGTGTACCATATTTCACAAAATGCCTGACAGGGAAAGTGTGCCCTGAAAAGATGGTCTGTGCTCTGAAGAGAACACAGAAGCTGAGCAGGGCTGGCAGCTGTGAACACGACAGCAGTGTTCTGTGCTTTGCAATGGCTATCTATTTGCTTGTAGGAGCAGTTTAAGGTGTCAGCTACACTTTATTAAGCTCTGGATTGATTTGTGTTCATCTTCTAAAGAGTCAGCGACACTGTTTTTGGAGAGGTCAAATTTGGGGGTCAAATTTTACCTCCAGATCGACACCCTGGACGTCAAAACCAGTGGGAGTCGCAGGGACTCAGCAGCTTGCAAGCTGTACAAAAAATGACTCATAGCGTTCCTCAGAGGGCTTTACCTTCCAGAGATCTCAGCTGGCTGTCAACGAGATGTAAAGTAGCCTGTTTCTGTTGTGCTGTTTGTTTAGGGCACTGAGGCTTCTGAGACATGCAAAGCGTTCAGTGGTTCTTTGAAAACATGAATTCAAAGCTGGGAGTAAGGAAATGCAACATTTTTTCCCTTCCCTCCTTTGACAGCTGTTGGGGCTCACAGCAGCAGCCTTGATGCCACAGACTGGAATGGTAGGGGAGGGCGAAAGCTTGCCTTGTGCTAAGTGGCTGCTGTAACCATACAACAAAGTCATGCATAACAGACATTAAGCAGAAGGAGTCACAAGGACCTGGCCTCTGTCTTGAGATCTGCTGGAAAGCTAACTCTCCCGTCACCTTGTGTGAAATTTGCCATCTGTCCCATGGCATCAGGACTAGGTGCTGACGGTCAGGGGCAGTGGGGGATAGCTGCAGCACCCCTCAGATGATGAATGGGAAAAATGCTCCCCCAATTTTCAGAAGAGTCCAAATTGTGATCTCAGATACAGCACGGTAAGGTCCGTTGCAGGGTTGCTCTGGATTTCTGCCAAACAAGACGTGTCCCGGCCTGTGATTATATCCCTCCCAACATTGCAAAACAGGAGAAGATGTAAGCCAGTTGCAGCTGTCCAGATCTGTTGTCTAGCCCACATTCTCTAGACCTGACACTCCTTGAATCCCAGTGAAACAGGTTCCATAACCAATCCAGTGTCAGAGGGACATAGCTCCGAAGGAAACAGCATCTGGGAGTATCAAGGTGAAAGGGTTGTCTTGGTAAATTCCATGGAGATGTCATAATTCTGCATTGTCATAGTCTGGGTAAAAGCCTTGGAAGCTTGGTCTCCATCGACACCCTACTTCACATATTGCCAATACATTGTGGCCTGCGGGGGTTGACCAGACCGAAGCCCTTTTTGGGATCCTTGCCCACTTTCTGCTCAGGCTTGTGGACTGTGCTGCTTGGGCCATGGCTGGGACACTGCTGTGGTTTCTCAGACCACTTCAAAGCAGCAGCTGTGGAAGACAATCCTTCAACACCCACCGCGTTTAACGTGGGCTTTCCCAATCTCTTCACTAGGGCTGCTGATTTGTGTGCGTGTGTGTTGTGCGGAAGTTGGCCTTAGGATGCTAACATCCCAGAGCTATTTCACACACCACCATAAGCAAACCCCTGCTTAGAAAAATGCATCCAAGCTGCAAAACCAGGAAGTGGGCTGTGATCTTGGGAACATTTCCTGCGATCATTACGAAACCTCGGCAAAGGGCCAGCCTGCCAAGAGGGGCATATTAAAAGAAAAACAATTGTGGTGCTGAGCAGCCCACAGGCTGCCGCTATACCATGAGCCCTGAACACAAGACATCTTGCCGACTGGCTTCTATCTCCAGGATAGGAATGAATTACAGCAGGAGTCTTACAAATCTTGGTACCTGCAAGCACACTGATCCAAGTTCAATTCCCATCTGACTCTGAAGACCCAGAACTGCAGGATCTAGCTCTTTGGAGAACCTGGATTCCCATGCGGAATAATATATCCCTGGATAATAATATTATATATTATATATATATAATATATAATATAATATATATATATTATATTATATATATATAATATTATTATTATGATTATTATATAATATAATATATTATAATAATTATTATATAATATTATTATAATATATATTATATATATAATATATTATATATATATTATAATAATAATATATCCCTGGATTACTGCTTGAAGTGAGTGGCTCAGTTTCTTCACAGCTGGAAGCTGATCTACCTATCACAAGTGTTTCTATAGCAGCCATCATTTGTAGTATCTAACCATTGAAAATACAATTGGGTCTGACAGTTGTCCATTGGAGACTTCCTAATGTATCAGTAGCGTTGTGGCTCAAGAGCAGTAGGGGACCCTCCAAGATTTGGGGCATTGCTAAGTAGGGAAGGAGTTTCCTCCCAAATCCAAAGGATCACTTTTAAACTGGGAAGCAGGATAGTCAGGTGTCATGCAGAGAGTTACCATGTAAGTTTATAAACCATTAAACTTCATTCGACTGTTACTGGGCCCCAAGGCCAAATATACATCCCTCAGAACAGTGCTTCACACGCAACTCTATGGCAAGCTTATCCACAGGAAGCAAGGCCCAGGAGATGGGAAGATAAGGAAAAGGCAAAAGTCCCTACCATTAGGTCACCCAGAGGCTTAGACTTGATTGCCAGTTACATGAAGGAATCTAAATGCCATCCTGGTAGCATACAAAGCCTCAAAGGGTATTGAACCAGCCTGCTGAGCATACCTCCAGCCTGTGCAGAACTGGTGTAAGACCTCTACATAAGCCCCGCTCTCAGCCCCCTGCTTAGGATACATGAACAGAATGCATTGGTGTAGGGCTAGTCTCTGATTCCCAGGGCACAGCTTAGGCCTCCTCTATACTAGAAAATTACTTCAATTTAGCTATGTCACACAAGTGTGTGAAAAAGCCAGTGTAATCCCCCATGTAGACAGCATTAGGTTGATGGAAGAATTCTTCCACTGACCCAGGTATGACCTCTCAGGGAGATGGATTACCTATGCCGAAAGGAGAAGAGAAGTGTCTACATTGAAGTGCTATAGAGGTGCAGCTGCAGCTGTACCACTACAGCATTTCAAGTGTAGATAAGCCCTGTGGCTGCTCTAATCTACCCTAGAGGCTAGGCAGTCCCGACCAGTCCTAGAATATGGGATGCACAAATCCTGACCATCTGCCGCCCACCCACACACCCTTCCCCAAGCACCAGATCAGAGTAACTGAGACACAGGCCTGTGAAGTACTATAAAGAGAACAAACTGCACTCAGCCATACAGGGTTATCAAGGGTGGCAGCATAAACCACAAGAGGGAAATGTGAGCCCTCCAAAATGAAAATGCAGCTTCATCAGGTGGGTGCATTCACATTTCTTTTTTCTACTTTCAGTATCCTGGAAAAACCCAGCCACCTTCCAGAAATAAGCACGACTGGCAATTCACTTACTGTGCTCCTGAATGGATTTGCACGTGGCTAATTTTGTGTAAATGCCTCTCTTGGCTCCTCTCTTCTCAAAGTTGTATCTCTACATGCTAATAACTGACCTTCCATTTAGCTCCTTTGGTATTAACATTGCCCGGTGTTTGTTCCCGGCTATGCGCACGGCCTCTCTAATGCACCCTGACGACTGGGAGAGCCATTGGAAGCTGCTGCTGCACCCGTAACTTTCCACAATCAGGGACCAACCCTTTTCAAGTAGATTGGGCACAGTGAGTCCTCCCCTCTTGGGTATTGTTATGCTTTCTCTTTGTACATAATGGGTATTCAGGGTCACTCTGATTATGAGGATAACAATCCAAACCAGCTGGGAGCGATGAGGAGGCAAAATTTAGGTTCCAGGGCGATGAGTGCTAAGGAAAAATGGAAGGAAGACAGGAAGGATGAAGATTAGGTAGATAGACAGATAAATGGATAAGTCAGTCTGATGGAGTGCATGGCAGTTCTCCAGAGTTACATGCAGTTCTTTTCAGACAGAGGAGGATCATCTGAATACAGCCTCCCAGAAGAGTGGGGATGCTGAGGATCCTGGAAACCCTCTCACCTGGCCTGGCAAATGGCTTGTATTTTTATTCTGTCTCAGGGACCATTGATGAGATGATGGCATCATATGACCCTCCGAGGCTAGAATCTCATGCCACACCCCATTGCCCCAGCTTTCCCATGCTGTATTTAGCAACTTGGCTGATTCGTGAGATGTCAGACTTTAAAAATCCCATGACTCAGATTATAACCTCTTCACATCCATCCTCTCTTGTGCTTGCAGAGTATCTCCGTGGCCTGGGACCCAACCTCTCCTCTCCTGTGCCAGTGGTGTTGGTGAGGAAGTGGATTTCTAGGACAGACAACGGAGGTTCCGCTTTGAAATCCCTCGAGCGAATGGCTCTGGAATGGGTCAAGCCAGGTGGGTTTGGAGAGACCTACCTTCCTTCCTTGATGAGGCCTTGGGACTCTCACTACTGAGTCCAGGCTTTTACAGGAGGGAGGAGACGATGCCTCCAGCCTGTCATCAACCCCCCCAGTTCCTGGGAGAAGGGAGTGCTAATTACCCTCAGGATCTGAGCTGTAATTACCGTGGGACAAGTCAGAGGCTGCTCCAGTAAACTGTCATTCCCCAGCATTGGCAGCCAAGCCGGATCAGCAGCTGGAAGCAGAGTGGCACCAATGCACCCTGCTAGCAAGGGGTTCTCCCGTTGCACCACTCTTATTCTAGAAAACTCCAGGCAGAGAACTTAAGTCACTTATTTATTTCATTTGAGGGTAAACATTAAAGAATCTCCCATGGAAACAGTGTGACCCCAGAGAGTCTGAGGATCCAAGGTGGCAAAGACTTTCCACTGAAACACAAGCGTCGTTTAGAAAACACCAACCAAACAACTCTCCTTGGAGTCAGAGTTTCCGGGAGTGGCGCTGGGGTTGCTCCTGTAGCCGCATTGTCTCCGAGTGACCGTCTCTCTCTTCAGACTCTCTCAAATCTCAATTCAAGAATGTTGTTTGGGTTGAAAAAACTATTACTAGGAAAAGTGAGATCATGGGTGAAGAGGCAGGTCCAGGGAGAATTAACCCTCTCACCCCCATCATGACCTTTGGATTTTTGGAAAGCAGGATTGTAACGAGGCTTGGCAAAATTCAATTTTTTGTATAATTTAATGGATAATAGCAATCTTTATTGTTAAGCATTTCTTCTATTTTGATTGATTCAAATTATCTCAGTTGCATGAAATGATGGGACGGGGGAAGGGTCAGATAATTATTCAATGAGAGTAAACTGAGAGATTGAAAAAGTTAAAGCTTTATAAACTGTTGACACCAAATTATCAACATCACGGATCAAAATATACAAAGCAAACAGCAAATATACAAAGCAAATCAACAAGTCATCCCTGTCTGTACTGTTCATTGGCTAGTCCATCTGCAACAAGCCCAATTCAAAATTCTAAATCACTGAAGTTCGGCAGTAAGACGTCCTCAAGCAGCATTTTTCTTACTTCGTCCATCTGTCTATTTCGATGATTATCGATGGATATACTTCTTTGTGAAGGGGTGTGCATATGTGTGCGCGTGTACAGGGAAATCAATGTTTACAGACACAAATCTCATCCTTCCAAGACTAATTAGAATCACTGGTTACAGCCAGTAGATGTCATGTAGGTGCCATGCAAGCTTCCCATGGACTGGTTGATGGAGACCCCTCCGTTCTGATCCGCCACATCCCCTGATAAGCCTCTGCCACCTTCACCCCGGCCTTCCTTCCCCACCACCACATCACTCTGCTAGTGCACCTCAATGCCACCCCTCTAATCTAGTCTTGGGCTCCACTGCAACTCTGCCAATGCACTTGAATCCAGCCCTGCAGCACCCCGGATACTTCAGTCTTTGGCTCCAGCTCTGTCGGCCTTCAACCCTATCCTGCCACACGTCTTGCCATGCTATTATTATTGTTTCCATAGTAATAATGCCTAGAGCCCTCAGTCAAGACTGCCCTCCCTTGCACTAGATGCTGTACAAACAGAGTTAGACGTGGCCCGGGCTGGGAAGAATTTGCCATCTAAATGGACTAGATGGATGAACAGTGACTGACAACGAGCAAAATGTCAAAGGTGCATGACTTGTAATTAGATTTTTTTTCTCAATGAAGAGCCCCCTCCAGGGGCCCCAGCCAGCCTGATCCTCCACGGTTAGGCTTTGATTTAAGCAATCCATACAAGGGAGCAGGGTTTGAGAGGTGCTTGGTTTCCCAGAGGACACTCTTACAGGTGAACAGACTGAATTCTGTGTCTGCCGCCGAAATTTCCAGGGTTAAGAGGCCATTTCCAACCCCAAACTCCCATTCACAGGCACAGACTCTTTTAGAACAAGCTAACGGAATTAAATGATTTCCCGGCTTATGCTAGTACTAGGCACAAAGTCTATGCTTCACACCCTGGCAGTTCCCCTGGGAACATAATATGGAACCTTTGATGACCACTAGTGGCCCATCCCCTTGGCATTAGGTCTCAGCTTACTGCAGCAGACAGAGCACGCAGGAGGCAGGGCACTTCTTCTGTACTAACTCAGAAGGAAGCGTGATGCCTACTGGATCACCAGCTCTATTGCCTACACTATCCTGGCTTTTCACTGCAGCTCAACCATCCAAGTAGTGACCAGGGCCAGTGCTGCTTAGGTTATAATATTTGACATTAGTACAGCAGCAGGTGGTATCTCTAATGTGGATCTGATTGATGTTCCACTTTCCCTATGAACCTGCCTTTCCTTGTCTCTTCTTTGAGAGCACAGCCCATCCCGGGTATCTGGACTCAACCCGCTTGCTGGACAACAGAGCGCCCCAAGAGCCCTGCAGTGGCTTGTAGACCTGCTGCCCACCCTTCTGCTGGTAGCTGCCTTTTCCAGGCTGCAATGAAAATGAGCAAGGGAGAGAGAAGGACTCGGATTTGTTTGGAGAAAGGGCACCCTCTGTCAGTGTCAATACGAGCATCCTTTCTGCCTTTCAAAGAGGATGGAGAGAGGTAGTGCTGGCAGGGAAGATTGTGTGGATGCAAACTCTCAGACATGCCTGTCAGGAAACATCAGGCCTGAGATCTACAGGCCCTGCAGAGACCAGCTGCAGAATCTGAAGTCAGTTAAGAGCTGTTTCTCTGCCTCTCGCCCTGATGTTCTGTAGTCACCATTTCTGGATCTAGCTGGCCTGTTTGTGAAGGCATTTGTACCATTCTCATCATCAGGCTATCTCAGTGCCTTCTGGAAAATATACGAGGCTAACAAGCAGAGCATGGATCCTAGATGCTTGGGTCTTTCTACAGTAAGGTGTTCAAGGCTTTAGGTTTAGGTGTTGCAAATGGTACCCTCCCAGCTGTCACTCACTCTAGCAAGTATATAATATTTATAGGGTACATACCCTGTCTAATGTAAGAGTGGCTGTTCTCACTATCCAAAGAAATGTCTCACCCTTTTAACATCCTACTAAGTTCCTGGTGTTAGTGGTATCTTGAATTTCCAAAGATTTGACTTTGGTTCATCTGTCTAGCAACTGGGTAATGTATATTATTGTGTGCACCTCCTCTCTTTGACAGCAGGAAAGACCCCTTCATAATGGTGTTGCCCTTCATATTAGACCAAGGATAGCTTGTGTGAAGCAAATAGGCTCTTTTCCTCTTAACTTTAGATCCACCTAGCAGCACACAAATTAGAACTTCCTGGTTGGTTTAGTGGATAGGGACCCTTGCCTCAGACTTGGGAAGCCTAGAGTCAAGTCTGTGCTTTGACACTAATCATAGCACTGGAAGGGACTGCGAGAGATCATCCAGTCCAGTGCCCTGCTCTCAAGGCAGGACTAAGTAGTAGGCCATCCCTGAAAGGTGTTTGTCTAACCTGCTTTTAAAAATCTCCAATGATGGAGATTCCACAACCTCCCTAGGCAATTTATTCTAGTGCTTAACTATCCCGATAGTTAGAAAGCTTTCCCTAATGTCCAACCTAAACCGCCCTTGCTGCAATTTAAGCCTATTACTTCTTGTCTTATCCTAAGAGGTTAAGCGGAACAATTTCTCTTGCGCCTCCTTGTAACAACCTTTTATGTCCTTGAAGGTGAATACTAGGGTGACCAGAAAGCAAGCGTGAAAAATTAGGACAGAGGTGAAGGTAACAGGCATCTTTATAAGACAAAGCCCCAAATATTGAGACAGTATCTATAAAATCAGGATATCTGGTCACCCTAGTGAATACACATTTAAGGTGTATATTCATGAGGAATCAATGCGTGTTCTTAGTCTAAGGTTTACCTTGTCCTGCAAACTTGTGTAAAAACTACGAACTACCTTGTCTTTGTTAGGATTTCACCTCATGTTAGCTAACTCAAGTTAAGAACACATCTTTTTTTCTAATGAAGCTAATGCCTTAGTCTCGTTGTGCCTCAGTTTCCCACCTGTAAAGTGGGCATAATAGCATTTACCCAACTCACAAATGTGTTACGAGGATAAATATATTAAAGATTGCGCGGTGCTCAGATCCTATCAGAATGAGGGGTCTTGTATGTACCTAAGCATATCCACGCTGCATGACCCCAGGTTAATGTACTTCTCTTTGGAATCATCATGCCCACACGCCACTGCATTGCTCCAAATAAGCCTTCAGCACTCAGGGCAGACATTCCCTGGTGCAATACTCCTCCACTAGGCTCTATGCATTCTGGTATTTTTTTTCCACTGTGCCTTGTGGGATAGCAACCCCAAGGCACTGGGATTCTGGAACTTGGGGTCAAACAAATTAATTCCCAACTAATTAGTTCCTCTCACCGCATCCCATTATTCTTCTGGAGTTTATGAGCCAGCACCCTTTTCCAACCACTGTCACACAGGGTAGCGGAAACACTGCTGAGTGCTGTGATCCTGACAAACAGGTTGCTGCCCATGTATCTCAAATTGGGCAATGGTTTCTGGGGCAGCACAATACCGGCACCTAGAGAGGAGGTGGCTGAAATCAAGCAGTTGCTTCTGCATAAACTTTTCCTGGAGTGGCTCCCGTGGTGGGCTGCTGTTTCTGGGCACGGTCAACTAGCCGTGATGGGTGGGGCAGGGCAGAGATACAGACCTGGGAGACCAGCAGTGGCGGCAGAACTTCAGAATATTAGAGGCGACTTTCTTAAATATCTGTGCTGAGCTCACCCCATAGCTGCGACGCTGGACCCAGGTAGATGGTTAGTGGTATCTGGAAGCTTGCCACACCCCGATTGCTACCAGTCAGCAACTGCCCAGTGTGGTGTTGGTAGATCAACTGTTTGGGCTACTGTCATGGAGGTGCAGTGGTGCTATTTGGAATGTGCTGTTGCCCTAGGCCATAAAGCTTGGAGATGCTCAAGGGTTTATTGCTGAAGTTGCATGGTTGGGGTTCTCAAGTTGTACATGGGGTAGTGATGGGACCCACATGCCTATTTTTGTCTCTACCCCAGGACTCAGAATTCATCAACAGTAAGGGGTCTCTCTGCACGGTGCTGCAAGGTCTGGCTGATCCACATAAAAGGTTCATCGGTATTAATGTAGGGTGGTCTGAGAAGGTCCATGATGACAAGACCACTAGAAACTCTGCAAACTCTGCACCTCATCCTGCAATGACAAATGGAACCATTGCTTGGAGAACCACTATGGACCTCGGTGGTGTTCGGTTCCTCATGTCATGTCTGCAACTGCTCAGTGAATGCCAATGACAACCTTGAATTGTTTCTTACTGTGTCCCACAGCAAGCTAGCCTCCAAGGAATGTCCATGTTCCCCACGGCTCCTCTGGAGGCTCTGCAAATACTGCAGGATCAGGTGCTCTGTACTCGCAACGGTCATCACAATAGCGCACAGCTGTGCAGGATCCACGCATACAGAAATGATGGACGCACGGGTTGGAGGTGCTTTTGAAAAGAGGCACAAAACATTATTGGATGCAGATAAAATTATGGGATGGAGAAAACTACATCATGTGACCATGTTCCTGGTTCTCTTGTGCAACTCATTTGCTCCCATGAGGCATTGCAAACCCTTCCCAAGACAGCCATGGTGGCAAGTTGGGATAGCAACCCACTATGCACTGCTCTGTGCATCAATGCAAGTGCTAGTAGTAAGGACTTGCACCACTGACCCATGGAGCATAGTGTGGACATGCAAAAGCAATTTAATTACTGTGGCAGCTGTATGTCAACATAACTTAGGTCAACTTAACAGTGTGATGTAAATTTGCCTTGAGTTTACCCCTCTGCTTCCCAGCTTATGAAGCCTTTTCTGGATAATTGGATAGGTGAAAGGAGCTGTTTAGCTATGCCAGAAGCAGCTGCAGAATGATAGTGGAGCGCACATTTAGAGACTGAAGGGAGGCTGCAGATACCTACTGCCAAGAATGGAGGCTGCTGAACATTATCTGCTGTTTGCTGTGTTTTGCACAGCCTAAGTGAGCACAAGGGAAAGCACCTCAATGACACGTGGAAGAAAGAGGTGGACAGACAACCTGAACATTATGAAGAGCCAGAGAGGTGGCTTCTATGAAATGCTTCAACTGGTCGAGGACACAGGGTCAGGGATGCATTATGCTCCTGCTGTGAGGCCAAGGCAGTCCTGCGGCCAATGCAGCTACCTTGGTGTAAGGCTCTTCTCATGATTGTGTTCAGGGACCAGTGATGTATGGCACAAGGCTTGTAGCAAGCTTCATGTGGGGATTTTATCCTGCTTCGAGCAAGGCTTTTGTGAAATATTTCAACAACCTCATGACATTTCCAATGACTTTCAATGTAATAAGAAATCATCCACCCAGTTGTGTGTTATGTACAGCAAAAAAACTACTGCCTAGGCATTACACAGAGAAAACTTATAAGCCAGTGCCAAAAACACAGGACTCGGGGAGCACACGTTTGTGCTTTCAAGATCACCAATTTGCACACATGGGGGAAAATGCTCTCTGCATCTTGTGGGGTAGGATGCGGGGGAGAGAGAAAGGCCTGTCCCTTGTGGGTGTGGGAGTTGAGGGATTCTCCTGCTCTCCATGTTGTGTTGTGGCTTGGAAGATTGAGGAACAGGACTGGGGAAGTGAAGGGTGTAGCCCGGTTTGCAGAGTTCTCAGAAGCGGAGGGCTTCAGGACATGGCTGCGTTGAGGCAGATAGTGCCACTGATCTGCAATATCTGCCTGGGATTCAGCGGGAGCCTGGGGCTCCATCAATGGGTCAGCCTTGAGGTTTAGAGGGTTGACAAGAACCTGAATTTCAGGGGGTTGTCTGTGGTGGAGTTGACAACATGCCAGGAGGCAGTGGGGGCATCTCTGCCAAAAATACAGTCCAGCTTCTCACAGTAGCTGCAGATCAGGCCAGCTCTTTCAGGATATGTGTACACTGCAGTTAAACACCCATGGCTGGCCCAGGTCAGCTCGATCAGGCTCATGGGGCTTGGGCTATGTGGCTGATTAATTGCTGTGTAGACCTTTAGGCTCAGGCTGGAGTCCAACTCTGGGATCCTCTGCCCTGCCAGAGCCTGGGCTCCAACCTGAGCCAGGATACCTACCCTGAAATTGGATAGTGCCACAGCCTGGGCTCCGCATGCCCAAGTCAGCTAACTTGGGCCTGCTGCAGGTGTTTTACTGCAGTGTGGAGAGAGCTGTAGGAGGCAGGACTCTACTCTGACCAGCATTCACATTGCTACAGAAAGGGTGACCCTTTGATCTCTCCGGCCACACCCTTCCCTAATAAATAGCAGCTGCTCCGTGGGACAATGATTCCATACAACCAGTCCCTTTCCTAATAACTTCCATGAATCCACCTCCCGTTCTTTCTGGCTACAGTGAGTGCTCCTACTAGCAATTCATTATGGGTTATTTAGGGTCACTGCAAGCATCCCAAAAAGCAGTGGTAGTTTAGGCTGGGATTTTCAAAGGAATCTACATAAACACAAACCCCTAAGGGAGTTTGGCATCCATCTCCTGTTGAATGTAGCTAATTTACTCCAGGCTCCTTCAGAAACCCTATTCCCAGTGCCCTGACTGCTGTTGTACTGAGGGGTTATTAGCAGCTGGATGAGGATCTATTGGTTTTTCTTTTGTGAGGGGAGCGGGAGGAAATGTTTGAATAACTAATAATTATGTCTTGAAGTTTTAAAAATACCCTGTGCATCGAGAGCTGGTGAAAGCGGATAGCCCCGGAATTACAAAGGCCTCTTTCTTCTCCAGAGGCAAGTTGGCAGGGAATAATGTGGAATCTGGAAGCAGCTTGGATTGCCATGGCCCGTGTGGTGGATAAATAATAATATTTAAGCCCTTGTATAGGCCCATTTTAACCCCAGATCTCAAAGCGCTTTACAAAACTGGGTCAGTAGCATTAGCTTCATAACACAGGTGAGGAAACTGGCACTGAGACGCAAAGCGACTTGCAGAAGTTGAGCACCTATCTGTGGCAGACCTGGGAGAAGAGCCCCCGAGGCAGGAAGGGTGGGGCAGTAGCAGGGCTGCCCAGAGGATTCAGGGGGCCTGGGGTCTTCAGCGGTGGGAATTGCTGCCGAAGACCCAGCACTTCAGTGGCAGATCCCAGAGCGGAAGGACCCCCTGCCGTGGGTCTTCGGGGCACTTCGGCAGCAGGTTCCAGAGCAGAAGGTCCGTCCCCCCCCCCACAGTCAAATTGCTGCTGAAGACCCGGAGTGGAAGAAGCTCTGGGGGCCCAGGCCCCGTGAGAGTTTTCTGGGGCTCCTGGAGTGAGTGAAGGACCCCACACTAGGGCCTCCAAAAAACTCTCATGGGGGCCCCTGCGGGGCCTGGGGCAAATTGCCCCACTTGCTCCCCCCAGGTGGCCCTGGGCAGTAGTTAGCATGCCAGCCTGTGATTCTGGAAGACTCCGGTCCAATTCCTTTGGCTGTGTGAATCTGGGCAAGTGCCTTCTGGCTTGTCTACACGGGAGTTATTCCACTTTGCAAGTGGGTTAAGCTGATTTAGAATAAAAGCATCCACATGTGGAGTTAATCAAGAAGAGTGAATCCACTTTAAATTAACAGTTTATCTTATTCCAGGTTAATGTTCACGTGGAGGCAAGCCCTAAATGTCTCTGGGCCTCAGGTCCCCCATATGTAAAAAAGGGACAGCAGTGCTGCCCTGCTGCACAGGTATGTGATAAAGATTAAAGACGGTAAAATGCCCAGATATTGCAGTAATGGGGATCATAAAAGGGCGGATAGAAACCCAGGACTCCCAGGTCCTAGTCTATGTGCTATGTGTCTTCGATATTTCTATAGAACCCTTCCCCACAGTATCTAAGCGAGAAACTATGTTGTTTCCCATGTGGCTTAGCAGAGGACTCCAGCTAGCAGGATGGTCAACCTAGCACCTCTCAGCAGCAGGTTAAAACAAATTCTTAGTGTGACATTAGGTTTTTGGTACGTAGTTTATGTACCTTGGATGCTGCTTCATTAGAATAAATATTTCTATGATACATTCCTATTTAATAGTAGAATAATAAAATATCAAGGTTTGCTGGTGACCCAGAGCCAAGGGACGCAGTCTGTGGGCCATTCTGCCATCTCTCCCCCCACAGTGAAAAAGTGAAAGATGCTTTGTTTCTAAGCTGTTCATCCTCAGCGTCTCCCCCCACCCAAAGCCTGATTTTCTTTTTAAAGCAGCCTCATCGTCTCTGTTTGATGAGAAACGCAGGCGACCTAGCAAAAGTCTATTCAAAACAACACCCACCATTCCACTAACTTGTTAAACAGAGAGAGGCTGGAAACTGCCAAAGCCTCTGCAAGGAAAGACACAAGAGTGAGAGAGAGGAGAGAGAAAAAGCAGGTTATTTATAAAGTCAGGCAGTAGTAGGGTATCTTCTCTCGACTCTGCAAACTGTCTGCCGCTGGGAGATCACTCCAAAAGAAAAACCCTGCAGTGCCCATGACCTGCAAGCAAAATATTTGATCAGGACTGCGGGGCGGGCACCAACCCTGGCAAATTGAGATACACACATGCACCTTAATACACAGGAGATCAGGCAGACGAACACTGAGGCTTTGGAAAAAGGACTCTGAGTCTGGTAAGTCGATTTCTGTATTTATCATGGGTTGTGCTACCTTTTTTTTTTTTTTGTTTGTTTGCACACCTGTACCGCAGAGGGAATACAACCCCCTTGCCATGCTGGTGGCATGACGCTGACACGGGGAGCCATGTGAATCACACACCAGCGACATGGATGGCACAAGTCTGAGCCTCAAGGGCTGCTTTGGTTACTACTGGGGGAGCTTTTGTCCTTATTAACAATGCCCTTTTTTTCCTTTGGTGACTTGTTAAATTCTTGGCAGGGAAGAGTGAGACAAGCTAGACAGACAGATTCATGCCAGACTCTAGTCTCCAGACCCCCAACCACCATCTCCTCCACCCAGCACAACATCTACCTGGCTCTGCACTGGGTTCTAGATGAGGGCTATTACCTGGTTAACAGGGTGAGAAGGTGGCAATGGATGAAGCTCATGCTGTCTGACTCTGGTTGTTCCAGCAAGGTGCCCTATGCAGCACAATCCCAATTAGACTAGCAGCCAGTGGAACTGGGACTAGTTTATTCATGCTGACAGATGAAGAAGTTAAACTTGTGTTATCCTACACACGAAAGGGATACAGACGCCACCGTAGAAATGGGGTTGGACAGTGGAAAGCTCCCTATGGGAAGGGGGCTGTAGGTTGAGAGACAAACCCTGTAGACTTGGCATTGGACAGAGGGAAACTGTGCTGCATATGCAAGAGAGACTCCTTAGGAGAGGGTAAATTGAGGGAAAGACTGCCTGAGAATGGTATGTACTTGCGGGAAGGTACCCCCTAGAAACAAGAGTGGAGATTCCCCCCTAGAAACAGTGTCACATAGTGGGAGAAACCTAGCAATTGGGGCAGACCCTCTAGGAATTGTGCCAAATAGGGGGGACAGACCCCCTAGGAATGGTACCAAATTGGAGGACAGAACTCCTAGGAATTGTGCCAAACAGAGGGGTCAGACCCCCTAGGAATGGTGCTGTACAGTGGGAAAGATGGTCTTTAGTGGGGTGGAGGAAGCCCATTTATCGGGAGGTAGGAGTAGTATTTTACCCGTCAAGGTACCCCTGGAAAGGGAGGAGGAGGAGAGCTGCTCTCTGAAGCAGCCTGAATGCCAAGCTCCTGCACCACACACAGACTCAGTTTCATGGGCCCCATCGGCTGCCGGGAACTCCTGTACGTATGGAAAATGGAAGAAACCCAAGAGCCTAGGCACGGAGTGTTTCAATCCTTCTTTTCTTCCCACATGAGCAGCCTGCCAGCCAGCACTGTGCCTAGGTGGCGATGCGCAGTCTGGCTCAGAGCAGGACTGTACCCTTTTTGTCTGGAGTGCCAGGATTCCTCATTAGGGCTGAAGCTATAAATAACACCCCCATCCTGCAGCTCTGTTCTGTATGCATGTCTGAGCCAGGGCTATGGATGCTGTCAGGCCTGCTACAAGTAACCCAGAGGCCTCCTGTGATAACTAGTTTGGGGACGCCCCTGCCAAAGGCCCAGTTTGGACAGGCTGTCTGCACTGCAGGGGCAGCAAATCTAGATCAGAGTGTCCAGCAGGCCCTAATTTCACAGCTTTGCAAGGGCCTGGGCATGCCTGTAAGGGGACCTCTGATCTTCCACTCGTACTTGGATTATAGTAGCACCAGCCAAGAGCACAGCCCCATTGCGCAAGGTGCTGTACATACTGGCAGTGATGGTCCTCGTCCCACAAAGCTGACAGTCTAAATACACCAGACAGAGAAAGAATGGGAAGTGATACTGCTATCCCCATTTCCAGATAGGGAACTGAGGCCCAGAGCGAGAGAAGGTGATGCAGGAAGACTGTGGCAGAGGTGGGAGTTGACGCCCGGTCTCTTACAGCCCAGGCCAGAGCTGTAAGCACAAGGGAAGCCTTCTCCCTTTGCAGAGCAGACCTTAACAATAAGTTGGACTAAACCATGCTCAGAGTAGCTGGAATGCTCTAGGAGAAGCCCCCTCTCCATCCTGCTGGTCACTCCATGATGATAAGGCCAGGCTGTTGAATGCTGATCAAGCTCTTTGTGGTACGTATTGGAAGATGCCTCAGTCAGCAGGATCATTCTTCCCTCCCCTCAGGGTGGGTGAGCCCAGTCCTGACCCCAGTGGGAGTTTGCTAACTGATTTGAGGGGCTCAGCCTGATCCCACTGTGTTATTACTGCCCTGAGGTCCTGATGCGTAAGAGAAGGAGGTGACTAAAGGGAATGTCACACCCAGAATTAGTGTCTTTTCTCCCCAGGCTGAAAAGGCGCATCAATCCCTCTTCCTTCTCCCTAAACCTTCCCACAAGCCTGCCCTAGTGGCCTTGGCTCTCGGAGTCCATCCAGCCCTGGGTGAGTAGAGCGCCCACCTCTGGCAAAAGCTCAAAGCTTCATGTTACAGCTGGGGTGACTGGGGCTAAGAACCCTCCACCCCCACAGGCCACACGGTGGGAAGTTCCAGAGCGCAGCGCTACAATAGAAATGACTGAGTTAAAAGACCCCTATGGTGACGGGGCAGAACTCTCTGCTGCAGCAGGAGTGACCTTCCTTCAGGAGTGCCTGCAGGACCAGCGAGAGGGTGATAGAGGAAATGTGGTGCTCAGAGCCCACTGGATTAGCTACCACTCCTTCCAACAGAGCCGAAGTATAGAGGAGATCCAGAGAGCCAGCCACATATGCAGGGCTCAGCAGGCAGCAGGAGTGGCTCCAGGCACCAGTGCACCAAGCACGTGCCTAGTGCACCAAGCACGTGCCTGGGGCAGCAAGCCACGGGGGGTGGCCTGCTGGTCATGTCATGCCTGCAGGAGGTCCGCTGGTCCTGCGGTTTCGGCGGCAATTCAGCGGCGGGTATGCTGAAGGCACGAGACCAGTGGACCTCCCACGGGCATGCCACCGAATCCGCATTACCAGCGGACTTCCCACAGGCATGCCACTGAAAGCCACCTGACTGCCGTGCTTGGGGCAGCAATAAACACAGAGATGCCCTTGGCAGGCAGGACTGAATCTGCTCTCATCCCTTTAACCTCCCCCACTCAGGGCAGCTTGGGGTACTTCCCGGATGCTTTCCAAACTCTTCCTTGCACGCTGTTCAATGCACGCAGAATTAAGGAAAGAGTGTAAGCCACTGTGTGGGTGGTTATATGGCCCTCAAAGCCATGGTGTGCCATGAGAGAAGGTCAGGAAGTATTATTTAGGTAGGGCTTACTTAGTCTGCAGAAGAGAAGAGTGAGGGGGGATTTGATAGCAGCCTTCAACTACCTGAAGGGGGATTCCAAAGAGGATGGAGTTTGGCCGTTCTCGGTGGTGGCAGATGACAGAACAAGGAGCAATGGTCTCAAGTTGCAGAAGGGGAGGTCTAGGTTGGATATTAGGAAAAACTATTTCACTAGGAGGGTGGTGAAGCACTGGAATGGGTTACCTAGGGAGGTGGTGGAATCTCCATCCTTAGAGGTTTTTAAGGCCCGGCTTGACAAAGCCTTGGCTGGGATGATTTAGTGGGGGTTTGTCCTGCTTTGAGCAGGGGGTTGGACTAGATGACCTCCTGAGTTCTCTTCCAACCCTAATCGTCTGTGATTCTATTAACCCCATTGTACAGATATGGAACTGAGGCACAGGGTAGATTAAGCCACTTGCCCAAGTCATGAAAGATATCTGTGACAAAAGCCAGGAATGGATGCCAGGTTTCCTGAGTCCCAATTCAAAACCTTCTCCAATAGGGCACCCCTCCTCCTCAGCCAAACAGCTTTTGTCTCATTGCATCCAAGTGCCTGGGTCTGTGACTGAAGCCTGATGAAATATTAACAGCAACAATTTCATGCCACTAATTTAGCCCCTTTTCTTCTGCTTGCAAATTATCCATGAATAGACTTTGATCTTTATAACATGTTTGCTATGCAAAGTCAATGATGAATGGTTACTTCAGCCTCTGGGTTTCATCTTGACTATTTGTCACTTCAAACAATTGCTATTCATGGAGTCTAATTGGTCACTTAAGTCACAAGGTATTGTTTCTGCTTCCTGATTGGGTGACACCTAAAGAGCTTCCAGGCAATCACTCATAATGTAAATCTTTATACAGGTCGATGTGCATTAAATATATTTGCAATGTCAGGAGTCTTGGGTTCTCTTCTCAGCTTATCATTGACCTGCTTTCTCTGTCTCTCCTCCATCCTGTGTACGTCTTGTCTAGATATACTGGGAGCTGGAACTCTTACAATGTACAGCTCCTAGCACAATGGGGCTCCAATCTCATTTGTAGCATCTATAGACACTACTGTAATAATAAAATTACTATTATTATTAATAATAATAATAAAGAAGTTATCATGATCAAAATGTTACTGGCATGAATGTTCACAAAAAGCAAATGAAAGGATGGTGAATTGGATCCAGCTCTCTCTATTACTGCAACTCAAGGACCACCTCCCTCAATGGTATGATAATAATACCTAGCTCTTATACAGCACTTTTCATTTGCAGACCTCAAAGCACTTGACAAAAAAGGTCAGTGTCATTATCCCCCATTTTAAAAATGGGGAGACTGAGACACAAAGAAGGGAAGTTACTTGTCCAAGGTCACCCAGAAAATCAGCGATAGGGTCAGGAATAGAACCCAGGTCTCCTGATTTCCTCTCCAACGCTCCAGGCCCCATGCTTCCCCATGATAAACTCCCTCTTGCTTCCTATTTCTAGTCACTTGTGCCTGACCTAAAGTTGCTCATATTTTTCCCACTTCCATACAGGTTCCATGAGGTTCTGCACAATGCACTGGGCTTCCATCCTGATAGTTGCTGGGCTGTGTGGGGTCTCCCTGGGCCAGTATGAAGATGAAGAAGATATGTACTGGTTGCATCAGTACCTTCGCAGCCAGGCATTGTCCTATAACTACATGCCATACTACGAGGATGAGGGCCCCCCTTACCCTTATGTCCCGCCTGGGTCCTCCTTTGCAGAGCCCATCCTTGAGCCTGTTTCCCGGGAATGCCCCCAGGAGTGCGACTGCCCCCCCAACTTCTCCACAGCGTTGTACTGCGACAGCCGCAACCTGAAGTACCTTCCCTTTGTGCCTTCCAGGATGAAATATGTGTACTTCCAGAACAACCAGATCACCACTGTCCAAGAGGGGGCTTTCGACAATGCCACAACGCTGGAATGGATTGCGCTGCATGGCAACCAGCTAACCAGTGAGAAGATGGGCAAGAGGGTCTTTGCCAAGCTCAAGAACCTGGAGAGGTTGTATCTGGATAACAACAACCTGACCAAGATGCCCAGCCCCCTGCCCAGGTCCCTGAGAGAACTCCACCTGGCTTACAATCAGATCACCAGGATCCCATCCAATGCTCTGGAGGGTTTGGAGAACCTTACCGCCCTGTATCTCAGCCACAACCAGATCCATGATATAGGAGCATCTTTCAAAGGATTAAAGTCCTTGATCCTTGTTGACCTGAGCTACAATCACCTCAGAAAGGTCCCCGATGGCCTCCCAAGCTCTCTGGAACAGCTCTACCTAGAGCACAACTACATCTACACCATCCCTGATGAGTATTTCAAAGTATCCCCCAAGCTGCTCTATATCAGGCTGTCCCACAACAGCCTGACCAACGATGGACTCTCCTCCAACACCTTCAACACCAGCAGCATCCTAGAGCTGGATCTGTCTTATAACAGGCTCCAGAAGATCCCCCGGGTTAGCACCAACCTCGAGAATCTGTATCTCCAAGGGAACCAAATCAATGGTGAGCAGCCTCCCAACAGCACTCTCTTGATGCTAGGGGATCCTATTGTCAAATGATCAGGACAAGGGGTCGGGAAATGGGGACCCAAGTTCTAGCACTGTTTGTTGGAAGCAGCCTGGTCTAATGGCCTGAGCACAGGGGCTGGGACTCAGAAAACCTAAATTCCATTGCTGTCTCTATCACTGATTTCTTCTGTGGCCTTAGGACAGTCACTTCCCTACTCTGTGCCTCCGTTTGCCCCATCTACACGGTACTTATGTAAAGTGCTTTGAGATGCTCGGATGCACAGTGCTCTGGTAAGTGCAAGGTGTTATCCTTTGGCTCAGTGGAAGTCCTTCTCGTGTCTGTGAGATTATCTTTTTAAATTCTGCAAGCTGAGATAGAACTCCACAGAGAATTTAAAGGTGAAGAAATAACGAGATTGAGATATATTAATGATTAAAAAAATACTAGCTGAATTAAATAGTCAGAGGTCAGATGACAAAGGTCATCTTTGACACAAGTGATGTGGCTGCACTGAGGATGGGGGATGCCACTGAGAGAAGAGGACATAAGAAAGCATAGTGCATAAGAATAGGAATACTCTGATGAAGTGGGTATTCACCCACGAAAGCTCATGCTCCAATACATCTGTTAGTCTATCAGGTGCCACAGGACTCTTTGTGGCAAGAATAGAATAGTATCCCTTTAAATATTTTAAGAACACTGTCGTGGTGCTCGCTATATTAGAAGCCAGTGAGAGCAGCAGCATGTAGGTGACTAGGTCTGGTGTGTTCGTGTACATCAGTAAACACAGTTATTTGGGACCCAGCTGTGTGCCCATGTGGTTTCTTTATATAAACTTTTGTTGTGTAAAGAGCAAAAAAGCACAACAGAAAAGGTGTGAAAAGAACAGAAAGAAACGCGTCCTTTGCATGACAGGGGAAAGACAATATTCTGCTCCCCCTCATGCTGGTGCACAGCTGAATAATCCTAGAGATGTACATTTGGTTCCCTGCACCGGGATGTAAACTGTGGTGCAAGTGACGCACCTGATTCCATTCTCACTCATGTGGGTGTAAATGGGGAGTGACTCCACTGAAGTCAATGGTGCGGGTGGGAGCAGTGTTGGGTCCAGATGACACAGGGTTGATCAGAAAGGAGGGGCAAGTGGCAAAGTGATGTAATTTATGCCACGCTTTGGCACTCAGTGGGTGTGCAAGTCTATGGGGCCCAGATTCAGACCTGAATAGTGAGCACAACTTCTATTAAACCGAATGAGGATTGTGTCTGCTCACACCAGACCTGAAGCTAACCCTGGGAATATGCGTAATGGTGTAAGTGCACCTTCCCATTTATGTGCATGGGCAAAGGCTGCTTTCTGAATGCCAGATCAGCGCAAGGTTTGCTACTTTGCCACTTACATGCCCCTCGTGACATACTGTGTCATTTACACCAAGACTGATATGACCCATGGGAATTGCACCAGTTCACTCCAGCTTGCATTTGGCCCATGAAGTGCACTTGTGTCTATGCATTTGGGCTTCTGCCTAGCTTAATCCTGTATCCATTCCTGGGCTGGTGCACTGGCTGCTTGACATTACCAGCCCAGAAGCCAAAAATAGTAATGCTCCCCTCTCTGGGGTGCTAAAGCACCACAGTATATCTCTTCCACCCTGCTGCTCCCAGCATGCATCATCATTACAGACAATTAGTGAGAGCTGCCGCCTGACCTTTCCGGCAGCCTCCTCAGCACAGGAACTAAATCTGCACTGGCCAAGAAACTCCCGTGTGGATTTTGCTGGGGTGTCCTGGGTGACAGTGACACTAAAGCCTGAGCAAATGTCTGATGGAGGGTCTCCATCAGGGTGGGATGATGGGGTTTGTGCCGGGGTCAGATGGGGCCGGGGGTAACAGGGTCTGTGCTGTCACAGGGGTTTTTATATCTACTCACACTGGAACAGTTAGCAAATGCTTTTCACTTGTGGCAGTCCCTGAGCCATCCTAGATCAGAGATTTGGGTACAGGATAAACAGTCTTTCTTGATCAGCGGTTCTCCATCAGGACTGCCATCTCCAGGATTCAGTGACTGCTGCTATAGGCTCCCCCTGCCCTACTCAATGCTAAGATTCTATCTGCTTCCTCTTTACCAGTGCACGTCACATTCGAAGGCAGGGGTTCTCAACCTTTTTCTTTTGGAGGCCCCCACAACATGCTATAAAAACTGCACAGCCCCATCTGTCCCACAACAACTGTTTTTCTGCATATGAAAGCCAGGACCGGCATTAGGGGGTAGCAAGCAGTGCAATTGCCCAGGGCCCCACACCAGAGGGGGCCCTGTGAAGCTAAATGGCTCAGGCTTTGGCTTCAGCCCCAGGCAATGGGGCTTCGGCTTTCTTCCCTGGGCCCCAGCAAGTCTAATGCTGGCCCTGCTTGGTGGACCCTCTGAAACCTGCTCATGGCCCACCCAGGGGGCCCTGGACCCCTGGTAAAGAACCACTGTTCTAAGGGGCTATGAAGTTTCCAGACACCTCTGCAATGTAGCATGCACACAGCTGACTGGGAAGCTACAGAGCCAAGGAATTAGTCTGGTTCAGTGGGACAGTAGTGTACCATGTCGCAAGAGACACCAGGTGCTGTGTGAGGTCTCATTCAGAGGACTCCCTTGCACATGCTGTCCGTGACTTTGATACGGCCATTATACCACTTGTCACTAGCCACGGCAGAAGTCCCATCTGTGGGGGCAGCATCTCCTGGTTGGAAAGTCTTTGAGGCCCATCTCTTTTCCCATTCCTAAGGTCACTTTTTGGTTCCCAGAAACCAGCTGCCATCAATGGAAGCTCTGCCAGCGGAGAGGCGATGCAATCTTAAACTGTAGCTTGCGTGCTGGCTACTTAATTAATACCATCTCCAGCTATTCCCAACACACATGAAACAAATACAGGAAGGAGGAAGCCTTCAGTCCATGACAGCATGTAACTGAAGCAACCCATATCGTGGGCTCCAGTAACCAGTACCCAAAGGTTACTGGGTTCCATAGATGACTCTTCATTCAGAGGGATCCCAAGAAGACATATGCAAAGAAGAAAAGATGCTTGGTTTTGTCTGGTCCTTTCTGTCTGCCTCGCTCTCTATCCCTCCTTACGGGGATCCACTAAACTTCTGCCATTAGCATAACTTTAAAATGTCTCCAATTTGTCACCATCAGGGAATTCTGCTTTGGACCCATTTGTTCTAAAACCTTGGAGCACCCAAAGCAGTTTGGATGTAATAGGCAGATTCTTTCATGTCGGAAAGTCTCACGTCAGCGTCTAGATTTCTTTCCAAAACATCCAAGTCACAGGAGCAACATTCCTATTCAACATTTGGTTCCCCTCCTTCAAAGGCAAATGGAAAAATCTTGTCTGAGATTCTAAATGTGCTATTTTGGGGGATTTGGGAACCTTTCGCCTGACAGTCACCACTTTGAATCCAGACTGGGTCCATTGCTGACCATAAGCCATTAATGTTATTTTCTAAAGGATGTTCAGGACCCTGAAGGGGTTTCATCTTATTATTTATGATTGTCTTGCTTGTGGACTCAACTGAGATCGGGACCCTAGTGTGCTAGGGGCTGCATAGACTCATGGAAAGAGACAGCACTGCCCCAAAGAGCTTGCATGCAGATCCTCAAAGGTATTTAGGTGCCTAACTCCTATTTATTTCAGTTTACCTCCAAAGTGGATCATGCTAATTCAGAATAAGGCATTCCTATTCCAGAATAAGAACATCCACACATGGCGTGAATCAGGAATAGTTAATCTGCTTTAAATTCACATCCTACCTTTTTCTGGATTATTTTTCGTGTGTCAACAAGCCCTTTGTCTCTTTTGCCTTGCTTTGCCATCTGTACAATGCAGATAAGAGCACTGCCCACCAGTGTTGTGAGGGTAAATCAATTTTTTTAAAATTGTGGGGTGCTCAGTTGCTATAGTTATGGGGGCCATATAAGCACTTAAGATAGACATCCCAAAAGGGGCCCCTTCAGGTTAGTGGAAGCATCATGTGTGGGAAACTTGCCCCGTCATTTCCTGTGCTGCCCTGTGGTTAAACAGAAGCCTTTCATCTCCAGAACCCACCAGGCATCTTTCACCAGGGCGAAATTCACTGAAATAAGAAAAGAAACTGAACATTTTTTTTTAAGCTGAATGCCTGGAAAAAATCCATTCCTGCTTCACTCCCCTGACAAGCCTTGCGATCAGGATGCTCTGTAATATCAGAGAAATCTGAGCAACAAGCCGTGCTGCCTGCATCACTTACTTAAATTAAGTGTTAGTGATGCCATCAACTGTTTTAGGGGAAACGCATAGCCCTGCACTGGGGAACTGACAGACATGCAAAATGAGAACAGACTCCCAAATGTTTACTTTCAACATGTGCAATTGTTGAGTCTGCGCCTAGATGGCGTTAAATCATGCTGGCGCTCAACCCCTTGTGTTTATTTGGTCATGCATTTTTATGCCCGCTTTTGCAGCTGAGCTTGAAAGTATTCAGTGGGGTTCTCTGAAGATCTTTATTTCCCTGTAGTGAATGAGGAATGCTGCAGATCGACAGAATCAAGAGGCCATGTTTTGTTTTTACACAGACCTGGAGCCTCTGCTGAGCTTTTAAGACAATGATGTTGTGATTTCCTGGACGGAAAACATTCTCCCCGTGACTCGTCTCCGATGGACAATACCAGTTTGTCTTTAGTGTCATCATCCAAGGATCTCAAAGAACTTTACAAATCCTAATGACTGACGCTGAGGCAGTGTGGTCCAGTGGGTAGGGCATTGAACTAGGTTTGGGGAGAGATTGATTTGACCCCTGGCTTTGCCGCTAACGAGCTGTGTGACTTTTGAGCAAGCCATTTAACCTTCTCACCCACTGACTGTCTTGTCTTCTGAAGCTCTTATATATGGACAGTATTTAGCACAATGGGGCTTGGATCTTGGCTGGACCCTTGCTACTGCATGTTCCCATGTAAATAAGTAGGGTCAGGTACTCTACAGACTAGTATTTAAGAACTTTAAATGTTCTGTACTTAGTACTTGGATTTAAGTACATTTTAAAGGTACTTAAAGAATAAATAACTTTTTTTATCTGCAAATACTTTTTCAAAATAGCTGTCTGAAACCATCACATCCCTCTCAACTGTCCCAGAGTCTGGCTGGCCGCCAGAACTCACTGTCCCAGCTTAGGGTTCCAAGCCCTGAGTTTCAGCTGCCAGGACATTTTTTTGGCCCTGCTGTCGCACTAGTCAGGGAGGGTGGCAGTCTTGCCCCTGTCCTCACCTTCGTTTCTGATTGGTCAATGCAACTGGCAGCAGGAGACCTGCTCCCCGGCCCAGCTGCAATGGGGAGACTTGTTCACAGCACCTGGGGAAGGCCCAGAATACAAGACCCTCTTGTATGGATACTTTTCTGCAGCAACAACTCCGTGACCAGCTAGTGTCCGAAGAAAAAACAGACAAACTATTGTAAGAATTAGCTTAATTCTTGTAATACGAGGGTTGAAAGAACTTGTACGTGTCTTTATAAATACATCAGTTCTATTTCCACAGCATACTTGGACTTCAAAA
The DNA here is from genome assembly GCF_003597395.2 of Chelonoidis abingdonii. Lineage (NCBI taxonomy): Eukaryota > Metazoa > Chordata > Testudines > Testudinidae > Chelonoidis > Chelonoidis abingdonii. The sequence continues at coordinate 17,048,736 of NC_133772.1, forward strand.
TTCTCTGTATTGGTGTACTTGGCACTTATATGGAAGTCAATTTTATCAGTTCGTACGGCAACACTGTGCTGCTGTAATAGAAATAACAAGGTGTCGCAAAAGGGAAATGGAGGCAGTGAGAGATGAAGTGACTTGACCAAAAACACATAGTGAAACGGTAGCAGAGGCAGGAATAGAACTCACGTTTCCCTGCTCTTACCATTAGTCAGGGCTAACCTCCAGTGAAAGAGCTACAGAGGGAGGCTCAATGCCTATTCCCTGCCCCTCTGTCCCCGTGTGGTGCTGAAGAGATGGAGTCTCACTGTTCTCCTGAGTCTGCTTGTGAGCAGTGCAGTCACCTCCCCAGCTTTAAACAAGGAACATCTGTGCTAAGGAATTCTCTCTCCCCGGCTAGGTACTGTCCTGGCTAGTAAGTATCCGCTAAGTCCTGGAGCTTTGCTGCCCCCTGGTTGCTCTCTTCCTTCCCAAAGACTGCATGGAAAGCTGGAGCATGTCCCTCTCCAAAACACACCCTCTCTCACAGTACAACAGAGGGCTTTCAAGGTTTGCTGTGGCTCAGCTGGGATCACAGCAGCCCCCTTCACTGCTAGCAGAGAGATCTTGCTAGAAGTAAGGATAACAGACCCAGTCATGCTCTGCAATCTACTTCCCTTCCCCATGCTAACAGGAGGGCAGGGTCTGACCACTCCCTCAGCTACACGAGTGTAACTCAGTTGACTTCAGTGGGGTGACTCCTGATTTACACAGGAATAAATGAGAGGAGAATCAGGGCCAGGGCATTTTCTGTCCTTTCAGACATGGCTAGTGATTTTGATAGCTTCCGTTTGTTGGGTGCCCAGCTTCAAGGGTCCTGATTTGCAGAGAGAAGGCACTCAGCACCGTCTGAAAATCAGACCTCCTGAAGGTTGTCTCAAAATCATTACTCAGTTCTGAATGCCTTGGCCCTTGTTCAAAGGAATACATGTTTCAAACCCCAGTGAGCTAGCCCAAGTGTGTTTTTTAGTTATGGGAGGAATTTGGGAGGGGAGGGCAGAGTGGTTCTCAGATGAATTTCAAAGGCCCTGTGTCTGCACTGTGAAGCAAGACATTGCAATAAAACGTGCTGTCTAAAAAAGTGTATTACCGTAGTGCCCTGACACTTTAGTCATGTCCACTGTTAGACTATTACTGCCCGTGGTGCCGTTAGTACTGATCCATCCTGGGCATGGCTCTTTTCCATCAGGATTGTACGAACACTAGCTAGCGAATTGTGGGCTCTGTCTCTTAGCTCCCTGTCTCCTTTTCTCCCTGCAGAATTCTCCATCAGCAGCTTCTGCACAGTCATCGACATCATGAACTTTTCCAAGCTCCAGGTCTTGCGGCTGGATGGGAATGAGATCCAACGGAACGCGGTGCCGCCAGATGCTCCCCTCTGCCTGAGGCGTGCTGCCGTCATTGAGATTTAACCCCAACCTCCTCCCCTCCCTCCTCCCCGTGCTCTCCCTCAGTCCTCAAGGCAGCACCACACCCGTTCCAGTAATCCAGGCTGGGGGAGGCCTTCATTCTCGTTTTAACGCGGCTTGATGGTTTGATTTGGCTTCTGCAATAGCGTAATATGGGTGGCATGATAGCAGCCTATGCAGGGTTCCCTGCCAGAGTAGGAGGGATGTATCTTTAATGTCACCCACTAGATCCTACCCCTTTTAGCCTATCAGGTCACACCAGTATGGAGGCAGTTCTCTGCTTTGTCCTATAAAAACCCTATGGTTCTCTCTCTAAACAGCCAATCAGTTCTCTTGATGATTCCCCACCATTGCCTTGCTGCACGTGTGTCCATGCAGCTCCCACTAGCATGTGTGGGTTGCCTGGAGGGGACTCAAGTTGTCTCCATTCAATTGCATTGGATTTGAAAGTTTGATGCCAGTTGGGATGGTTTTGGAGTTCATGTTCTGTGTAGGAGGAACTGTGGTAAAGGGATCAGAGACGAGGGAGGAGGAGAATTCAAGTTTTTCAAAGGTAGTCTGGAAAAACAGAACAGGCCATGGGATTGAGCTCATTTGAAGAGAGATGAATAGCTATAATCCATGGGTCAGAACTTCGCCAGGTATAACCACATTGACTTAGAGTCATAGAATATCAGGGTTAGAAGGGACCTCAGGAGGTCATCTAGTCCAACCCCCTGCTCAAAGCAGGGCCAATCCCCAGACAGATTTTTACCCCAATTCTCTAAATAGCCCCCTCCAGGATTGAACTCACAACTGTGGGTTTAGCAGGCCAATGCTCAAACCACTAAGCTATCCCTCCCCCTTCTGGCAGCAGGTTTAAAACAAACAAAAGGAAATATTTTTTCACACCATGCACAGTCAACCTGTAGAACCCCCTGCCAGAGGATGTTGTGAAGGCCAACTACAACAGGGTTCAAAAAAGAATTAGATAGATTCATGGAGGATAAGTTCATCAATGGCTATTAGCCAGGATGGGCAAGGATGGTATCCCTAGTCTCTGTTTGCCAGAAGTTGGGAATGGGCGACAGGGAATGGATCACTTGATGTTTACCTGTTCTGTTCATTCCCTCTGGGGCACTGGGCATTGGCCACTGTCGGAAGACAGGGTACTGGGCTAGGTGGACATTTGGTCTGACCCAGTATGGCTGTTCTTAATGTGCTTATGTTCTTATGAATAATGCTGATTTACACCAGCTGAGGATCTGCAACTTTATATCCTGTATTTACTAGTCTCCTCTTACTTGAGACTGCCGAACTTTCAGGAGACTATCCTCCTAAAACACACTTCTATGTAGCTAGCAAGATGTAGGAGCTGATTTATAAAGGGGAATTGCCTGGGGGAAATTTGTGTGGTTCAAAGGTTTGCAAGCTAGTTTTTCGAGCCTCACACTTCCCCTGCCTCCTCAGAATGTTGGCAAACCAATATAGCCTATTGGCCGATGATGTGGTCAGGTGTCACCCTCTAACTGGAACCTGCCAGTAGGATGTTTCAGGCTGAATTGGTCAAAAAAAAAAATGCTAATAGATATATAAAACCTAGTTCCAATTTAGCCTACGGTTCTTTTGAACTGCAAGAGTGTGGTAGAGCATCTTTAGCATGAGTGCAATTATCTTTAGTGCAAGTGAGACTCCATATGGTGGGTTTTTAAATTGATAGACCGTGGGCCAGATTCTGATCTCTGTAAAGGTGGCGTCAAACCTAGAACAACTCCATTAGATAAACTATAAGGGTTATAAACCCTCTTGCTTCTAGGTACCAGCTAACCAGTAACTGCTGGAGTTAGGCTGAAACGACTGCTAAGAGAAGCTCGTCCAAGAATTGTCCATGAAAGAATTTCTTGAACGTTGCTCTGAAGCAGCTGGTACTGGTCACTGTCAGAGACCAGATACCAGACAGATGGGCTCCTGGTCTGAGCTAGTAAGACCATTCCTATTGTAGCCTATCCTTCATCTTTCTCTATAACATTTATAGCGTGCCTGCCACCAAAATGCTGCCCATGGAAGTCAGTGAGGTGTTACTCTGCATTTTTACTGGAATCCAAATCTAACCTCTCCTCTTTGTATTAACTCTTAATTCATAGACACAAACACCCTTGGAGGGCAAAGCGAAAGGAGTATATGTGGCTGAGCAACAGGGATGGATCGACAGGCACCTGAAACAAAGTTAGCCACGTGAACCTGAAGCATTTACCAGGGAGCAGCACTCACAGATGGAGGGTGCGGTGGGGGGGTTGTCCCTGACCTGTCAGCCAGCCATGCCAAAGTATCTATAAGTGCTGGAACTAGGAGCGCGTAGGGGTTCTGCCGGACCCCCAGCTTGAAGTGGTTTCTATTATCTACAGGGTTTACAGTTTAAAATTCCACCTTTTCCTGCAGGGTGTTTGCACTGGATAACTGAGTTCCTGCCAAACTTTGTCCCTTTTGGGTGACACGAGTGGAATTTCAAGGCTTCAGGAGCATTAAGTTTCCCAGTTACACTGAGCTGAAAGTTATAAGCTTCTGGCACAGTGTAGTAGCCTTTCACAGTCCAGGTAGCAGAAGAGCAGATCTTGGGTGCCCGCTTGGGGTAGTATAATTCTCTGAGAGTTCTTGCCTGCGTAAGCTCCACTAAACGAATTTGCAGGTGCCCAGCCGGTACCAGGAGGAGATAGTGCAGCAGCCATAACTGGAGAGGAAAAGCGTTCTTGTTACTTTCAACTCCTGTGGAATCCAGCATTACTAATCACTGCTCGTAACATATGGGTCATACCTTTCTTTCCATGCGCTGCTTGGCTGCAGGAGAAGAATGCTACAGTTTAACGAAGTGGCATTCAGAGCCACTTGTAACTATAACGAGACCCGCCTTGACGTTATAATACCAGGCAGGATTCACTCTGGTTCAATAAGCTTTTGCTCTAAGGCAGACAATCTGGTTCTGGAAAGCTGGTTTCATGGTTGTGTGTGAGCCCAGTCAGATGTCGCACTCAAACAAAAGAAGCTGCCCAGACTGGCCCTTATTGCAAATTCCCACTGTGCTTCCCCATTGTGGTTAATTGCATTTGTTAAGTGTGGCACTCTGCCTGTACAATTGTTTGCTCTTTTCTCTTGAGGAACTCACAGGGTAGTAACACTCAGTCTGCTCTAAGCATCAATCCCCTTGGATTGTTTTGGTTTGAAACATCCCTTTTCCCCAGCCCAAATTGGGGTCCCATTTTTAAAAAAATCTTGACAGTGAATTTGAATTCCAAAAAAGTCAAAATACCAGCTGGGTTCATTGGACAAGGCAGAGAACAAGGGTCAGGTGAGCTTCTGGGGGACTTGGGAAGCTCAAGAGGCCGTCTAAACCCTCCACATTTAAACTGCATGCTAAGAATATAAAGGAATCTGTACTCTCACCAAGGCATGAACTGTAGATATCTTACCAATCAATAAAACCCTTTTTATAATTGTATGGAACGTGCAAAAAAGAGAGGCCACGTTCTGAATGTGGGTAGCAATTAGAGATGGGCCTGCAACAAACAGTCCCGAACTTTATAAAGGTTTCAGCCTAAATTTTCAAAAGTGACTAGTGATTTTGGGTACCAAACATGAGATGTTAACCTTAAAGGGGTGTGTTTTTCAAGAGGGCAGAACCCTCAACACTTGCTGAAAATCAGGAAGTCTCCTAAGAGTCTCAGGTTGTCATTTTTGGAAAGGCAGACCATAGATCCTAATTTTACAATCAATACCATGCTCCAAACACGCCTGAGCTTCGGGAGTTTTGAAAATGCATCTCTGGATTGTAATTTTGCAGCTTGGATCCCTCTTCAGTGGTGACTGGCAAACTCTCGTCTAAATTCTTGTCTATTCGGAAAGGTTCTGGAAGGGGGCTCCTGGGTGGCTTTAAACAAACAAACGAGCAGCTACCCAGAATTACGACATAGTCGTAAAAGGTCCCAGATCTGCCACTAGGCTAAACGGTCAGATAGTCAATTGATGTAAATCATGTAGCTCCACTGACCTGTCTGGTAGGTGAGCCATGGACAATGTCCTGGTAAAGGATTTCTATCAAAAGCCCCGTTAGCCAGTAATTTTACTACAATAGCTCTTAGAGGCCCCAGTGCACAATTGCTCTCAGTGCTGTGTGCCCATAGAGTAAACAGAGTCCTTGCTCTAAAGAGTTTAGGGGCGTGGCGTCATCCTCTCTGGATACTGCTCAAACATCCCTGCACCCAGGGCTTCAATTCAGCCAGAACTGTCTGGAGCAGAGCTCTGGTAAATAGTTTCAAACCCACGAGGCAGAATCCCCGAACTCCGTGGGGCTGAATCCCTCAGACCCCACCCTGCAGATGAAGCCTGGAGCCCCGAATGGGACAGGACCATGAGGGGGTGCTGGGAAATACTGTATGAGAATGTAAGCCCTGCCTGCACCCCTTACTGTAGCCAGTGGCTTGGGGTCGGGGGGGTGGTTTTCAAGGCAAGCATCAGAGAGGCAGTGTGATTCACAGGATAAGGTAGGCCCACCTCTATTTTAGATGCATATTTACTGTGAGGAATAAAATCTCTTTAGGCACCACTGTATTTCTGACGCTAGGTGTCAGTGCTGCACATCAGTTGCATTCAGCTCACTCTTTTTAAAGCCTGAGCTGGGATAGGAATGTTTTGCCCAAGTTTTTCGGGCCCAGATACCCACACATCTGCCACCTCTCTGAAGCCCTGATGAAGAACACCATCCACACCCCGCAGGATGGGGTAGGTTAAGGCCAGACCCGTGGGAGCTGAGTCTGCAGTCTGAAGTTCCTCCAACTCAACAAGAAGTCAATGGCAGAGCAGTGACTGGTGGACACAAAACCCCAGATGATTGCTCCATGCTCAGGAGGGTTGGACTGAGCTAAAACGGGAGGGCCATCAAGCACTCAGGAGGAGAAGAAAGGAAGAAAGATGTATCTAGCAGAATCTAGTCTGGGGACAAGGCACCTGTCACCAGGATTCCTCAAAATATTCATGAATCCAGGCTCCCTGACAGCCTTCATCGGCCCCATCCCATGGGAAGGCAGGAGGCAGATAAGACGTACTGGGAGATCCGAGGCACAGCCACAGTCAGTACCTGTTAAAATGAAAAAGGACCTTGGAGCCAGGAAGGTTAGAGCAGATGAGAGGCTAGCTACAAACCACAAGCCCATGAGCAATACAGGGATCTAGGGATATACACAGCTCCCCTCTTCTGAGGAGAAGCGGGTGGAGTGAAGTGAATGGTGCTTCAGACTAAGCTCACCTAAGAAACAGGCTCATCTGAGTGGAGATAGGATGAGCCTGAGACAAAAAGTCAATAGATTCCCGGAGATTTCTAGGTTGGTCTCCCTAATGTACAGCCCCAGGCTGGATGCTGGCATACCACTATCTGGATCAGCTGCATCCAGATGGGATGCCTTTCCATGCCCATTCTCTCTCCATCCTTCCTATCTGCACCCAAAATCCATTGCCTTCAGGTGGGGGCTCACACTGCCTCTTCACGTGGCTTCCCAGTACCAACTAGAGATGAGGCCCACAGGACTTAGGTACTCCCCATTCAGCTAGCACTTTGAGCTAACTCACATGGTATTCCAGCAACCCCTCGGGAAGAACGGAAGCCCCTGGAGGTGGAAAAGGATGGGATAGGGAGGGGAATGAGAAGTGAGTCTCACCCACCAATGGGACCATTGAGCAAACACAATATAAGTACATCAGCAGCCACAAAACCCAAGATAATCCCTTCTGCACAGAATCTGGGTCATGTCCAGTGGAGTTAAGCGATTTCAGCCAGCGCTGGGAGTGGCCCAGGTGTGAAGAGCTCCTCAGACTGTGGGTACCCAATGTGAGGCTACATAGGACTTCAACTGCTGAGCTGCTCTAGCTGGAATAGTCAGGTCAGCCAGGCAGGAGGCTGCCTGGCAGAGAAACTGGAGCAGCAAAAGCTGTAAGGAAAGGCTGACTACCAGACCTGACCCAATTGCCTTGACACAGGTGCACAGAGCTGAGGTTACACAAACAGGAGATGGGAGATAATGCCAGTCTCTCTCCTGCAGCTTGCTCCACAAGGGGCTGACAGCACCCGCTCCATGGTGCAGGAAGAAGGGAACAGCTTGCAGTCTGACCCAGATAAGGAGAGAGACCTTTAAACAGGTCAGTGCCTGAACGCACTGGAGCTCGCTACATTCCTCTCTCTCTCTGTTTAGGAGTTGGAAGGAAAAATGTATTCATCAGGCAGCACACGTGAAATTCAGGGCTGGGGTTGGCAGCTAATATTCAGAACTTTACAAACGTCATGTCCAGTGATCCTTGTCCTCCTCATGTCGACTGATGTTTGCTGGCCTTGCATCTCCTTTGCACACCCCGTCACCATATGATTTTCCTCCTCACCAACCACACTGCTCTGTTACTTCCCTTATCATCTTGATCATCTACTCTGAATTACCATCCAAATCTCCAGGCATCTGCTGTTGTTAGGGTCAGATTAAGTCATAGGCACTAGAGGCCAGTGCCTAGAGCCCCAATGCTTGGATCAGTGTCAAAATCACAACTTTCATTAAAAACAAAACATTTCTAGCCTTTTTAGTTGCAAAGAACATCCTGAAAGTATTAACCCAATGCCTGAGTATGCAGACAGCCTGCAACAATAGCTCTGAGAGGTGTGAAACTGCCTCATGCATCTCAGTTGAGTGTTAGCTCCAAGACCCACTGCGCTGGGGGCTTCCCCAACAGAGGACTCACTGCGGTCAAGCTAGACCTTATGTTAAATCTCCAGCAAAGAGAAGGCCAGTGTGTGGGAGGAGAAAAGTGCAGCCGACCTAGACCACCCACACACCTCAGTTGCTGGGGTAAGTACTGAAAGGTCTCTCTGCCTCTCTTGGGTGTGGAGAGGAGTTCCTGGTGCATGTTGCGTGAGTGAAAATGACGTACTGTGAACCCCTTTCTGTTAGGGGATCATGCTGGATTATGGAGCTAGCAGAGCCAAAGCAACAAGGGAACCCCGCAGCAGGAAGAGTTAGGGAATCCGAAAGGCTCCGATTGTCACTAGCGTGGGAGTTTCATGGAGCACACTGGGTGCGGTTAAATGGGATCAGTCCCAGACAGTCCCTCTCCAGCAGATGCAGCCCTCTATGCACAGTTGTTCACATACAGTGAACATACAGTGACTGCTGAATTTCCAGACAAGTGGGGAGAATCAGTGACACTTATCAGGTGGATGGTACCTCCTCAGCTGGTGTTAGCCCAATGGGTCTCCCTGCTGACCCCTAACCACGTCTTATAATGCCCGCTAAAAGCACACACTTAACTTTCCTCAGGATCATTGGGAAGCAGATGGTTAACAGTGGCTGAGTCCCTGGCTTTGACATGGTTTTGATATAGGTAAATACCAGCTGCAGTGAATTTGCCTGCAGTCCCTGGGATTGACTGAACTCCCAAAGCCCTGCCCCAGCATGGGACAGGCTCAGGGCCAGCCCGGAGATGGATTCTTTGTGGAGAGGATCAGCCTCATCATAAGCCCAGGGATGAAGAGTTTGTGAGGAAGGCTCTAGCCTTCTTTTCAGTTGTCCCAGAGTCCTGCCCCGGGCATTACAGCACGCTCCAGGCTGTGCATATCTGGTCCTGGCATTTGGCAAGTGACCTGACACCCATCTGGTTTCAGTCTCAAAGCCCTGCCAGAGGCAGCCTGCAACCACCCAGAAATGTACCATGGCTCACCACCCATCTTCCTTCCTCCATAATAGCATCCAGATCAATGGGGGTGGGGGGCTGGGAATGGGAAACACACCCTCTAAGGCAGTGCGGGGAGCCCCACTGCCATGGGGGGAGCAAGCATTTGTGGGACAGTTTTTGTCTTGGAAGGAGGGCTTCAAATTCCTTCCCTTTCAGCTGCTCAGCACCCCCTCCCCTTCCTGTGCTCGAAAGCTGCCCAAATGCCCTGTACACACAGCTCTTTCTTTCCGGGTCAGATTTTTGCCTTGGAGCACTGAGCTGCCCTTCCAAAAACAACACTGTCCTATAGGAACAAAGGAGAGCCGGGCACCCTGGGACGTCTGCATTGGAGGCCCCTGTCTGCTGACCCATCCCACATCCCGAAAGCCATTGAATTTGGCCTGGGGTGGAGAAAAGGGGGAAGAAAACAAAAATTAAGATGCACTGGGATCTGCAGATCAGGTTTAAATGGCAGGTGTAGTGGGTCCGACACCATTAGGGCTGTGGTTAGAAGTGGTTCTCATAGCCAGTGGGGTTGAGTCACAGGCAGCTGAGGACTCTGCATATTCTGCTTTTAGGACCAGATCCTCGGGTGGTGTAGATTGGCATAGCACCTCTGACTGCCACAAAGCCTTGCAGATTCACACCAGCTCAGAATCTGACCCATTAACACCAATGGAGTGATGTTGATTTGCACCAGCTGGGGATCTGACCCACTGATACTAACAGAGCTTTGCAGCTTTATACCAGCTGAGAATCCATTGGAGTTTGGCAGATTTACCCCAGCCAGAGAGCTGGCCCATTAGCTCCAATGGAGTGATGCCAATTTATACCAGCTGCAAAGCTGGCCCTTAATATTCAGCTTCACAAAGGGCTCAAGGACTGGGAGAGGGACAAACCCCACTCCCTTGGATGGCCCGTCCCCGAGGCAGCTTCAGAAACATCACTGTTCATTTCCAGCTCCATGCATGTTGTCTGGGAAAAAACCGCCATGCGGGGGTGGGGTTGGGCAGGTGGTAAACGATCCCATCTTGGTTAGGGCTACTGCCTTGCCTAATCCACCCCATGTCAGCAAGACTGACAAGGGGACTTTACTATCCTATTCCCCTAACAAAATGGGATCGGGGCTTGCAATGCGGGTCAGCGCTTGGAAAACACCCTGCAAACAGACTTCGGCTGGCAGGCAGCCCTGGTGAACAGAAGCAGCTGCCAATCCCACCCCCCCTTCCCCACCAAAGGCCAGGGCTGCTTCAAGGATTGCTGATTTCCAAAGGGCCTCTCCCCCACCACCCTCCCCCTCCACCGGGCACCAACCCTTTAACAGCACCCCAAGTCGCGCCTCCCCCTTTTATCTCCCAAAGGGGAAGGCCTCCATTGGGCCACCATACTGCCCAATCAGAGGTCTGTTGTCATGGTGGGGTGGAGCAAGCCCTTGGCAGTGTGGGGAAGATTTTTCGCTGTGTTGCTGGGAGAAGAAGGCAGAGGCTGGTATGACGTGCTGCCCTGTGGGGATGGGAGCAGGCAAAGCTACATCTATCCAGTGCAGGCTGTTTCCACCCACTGCAGGAAGGGGGTGGGAGGAGGAGACCTTTTTCTTTGCCTGGTTTCCTAGATCACCAAAAATAAAAATCCTGTAGTGCTGTCCCCTGCAAAATGCACTGGAGGGGTCCGTCTTGGGGCACACAGCAGGGAGATTGTTAGAGGGCTTAGCAAGACACAGTTTCCCAAGTGACCTCGGGTTTCAGACACCTCCCTTTCAGGGTGCACGCTTTAAGCCTGGTTTTTCAAAGGTGCTGATCCCCTTCACCCCGAGCAGTGCTCCAGCTACTCCACTCCCTTGCAAATCAGCCCCGAGAACCAGATTTTCAGAAGCACTCACCGCTGAACCCAGATTTTCAGAAGAGCTCAACACCCTGTGTAGGTTTTGCAAAGTTCTCAGCACCGAGCAACTCCCCCTGTGACACAGAGGGGCTGATTTTTCACAAGAACTCTGCAGCCAACATGCATCTTGTGTGCTGAGCGCGTGGTGAAAATCTGTGAAATATCTTAAAACTTGGACTCCCTAAAAATCAGTGCTTCTCAAAATCTTGACCTAGATGCTCAGCTGTTTTACTCTTGTTTTAAACAGCCCCCACTTACAACTTTAGAAACCTCTTGGATTCTCAAGGTTATTTGGGTTTGTTGTTTCAGCATATGCAATTTTTTGTTTATAGCTATATCTCTATTTCCCCCCAAGAAAAGTACAAAGGCACAAGGAAAATCACAATGCAATGAGTAATCCATTTAAGATGATTAACACTACTAAAAAATCAGAGAGATAGAGAGAAAGTCTCTGTCTATTTATCTAAGGCCTTGATTCCACAAACTTATTGTGAGACTATTCACATAACTTTAAGCATGTGTGTAAATGTTTGCATAATCAGAGTCTGAGTCATAACAAAGGGAAGTGTACACACATACACACACACACTGTCTATTGCTTTGTGTTTTTCCCTTCTCAGTTGGGTTTCTCCCTGGATGAAGTTATCATACATATTCGTCACTTCTATCAGCCACAGGCAAAATTCTGCTCTTTGTTATGTTGTTGACTCTACTGAGGGGAGTTTATTTGGACGGATACTTGTGTAGCAAAGATCAAATTTTGCAAACATGCAGTCCTGCCATCTGTAAAACTGGGAAAATAACCCTCACCTCACATGGGTATTGTGAGGTTTAATTCCTTACTCTTTGCAAAAGGCTCTGAGATCTTCAGTGGGAAGGTGCCAGAGATGAGCAAATTATTATTTGTTTATTATTATTAATAAGCTGTCGATTGTTTGAATGTTGGGTGCCAGAAGTTCCTGTAGTTCTGGAAGAGGTAACAAACAGCGCAGAAGACTTCCCTTCATAACAAGGAAATAAATAAGAAATACTTTGTTCTGGTGCTGCGCTTTTCATTTAAGGCCTTCAAAGTTCTTCACCAACTTTCTCTCATTTTTGCAACACTTCTGGGAGGTAGGGGAAATATTATCCCCATTTTACAGAAGGGGAAGCTGAGGCATGGAGAAAGTAGATTATTTATCCTAGGTCATCCAGCCGAGTCAGGAAACGAATGCAGGAGTACTGATTCCCAGTCCCCTGCTCTGGTATACCCCGACCCTAAGACAGGAATAGAATCCAGGAGCCTTGACTCCCAGTGATCTAACCATGAGACAACCCAGCCTCACCAACGTATTTTGAGACAGTACCTGTACCTCCCTACTCCTTCCTGTACACAAATAAGTCTTCAACCAGTATTTTTGGCGTGTAGGGAGGCCGAAGGAAGGAGGAAGGAAATTCCCAATCTGTTCAGCTCTCTTTCTTGTCTCCCCTTTTGTTTAACCTGCCATCTGTCTCACAGTACAGTACGCCCCACACCATTCTACGGTAACAGCGCGCGTGCCATAAATATCAAGACCTGCTTTGTTTCTGCTTCAAAGACACATCAAGACCCTCGCTACTGAGCTGTGCTGTGGGACCAAAGTGTTTCCCAAACGGGGGCTGCCACATAGGAAGGCATGGTGGCCTGCAGGGCTCACTGGGCCGGTCTGGCTTTCCCTTGTCTGTGCTTGCATTGGAGAGGTCAGGAATAGGGTGGGTAGGGATTGCTTTGCATTGTTTCCTCTTTCTAACCTGGCAGTGTTTCACTCTGACCCCAGACGAAAGGTAGTCACTCACTGTGTGTCCCTGCTCCAGCCTGGGGTTTTGTCCTCTCCAGGATACTAGCCCTGCTGCTACTTTGCTGCGGGAGAATTGTGTTCAGGGAAGGGGAGGCAGGGAGTCCCACTGCCTGGAAGTGTGTGTGTGTGTTGCCCCTGGAGATGGTGCTCCAGCTAACATCTGCCATGCCATGCTTGGAGAGTTCAGGAGGAGAACGAGAGCCGCAGAAAGATCTTCTTTCCCTTTTGTCTCTGCTGCAAACAGAAATGTAAATAAAACACAGGGGTCCTGCTCCCACACCGAGCACCAGAGAAAGGTGCCTGTAACCCCCATTCCAAAGGGCTCATCCTCAAGGCAGGCAAAGGGTATTGTAGAGATAAAGGAAACTCTAGGGTTTTTCTCCTTGCACATTTCATCCGAGGATCTCAAAGCACTTAACGAACAATGAATTAAGCTTCAAAATCCCATTGTGAAGTAGGGATATATTATCCCCCATTTTACAGATGGGAAAACTCAGGCAGAGAGAGAGTCAATGAGTTGTCGAAGGTTATACAGCAAGTCAGTGGCAAAGAACTCAAGAGGCCTGACTCTAACCACCAGTCCACACTCCCCTTCCTAGCAAGCCTTTAAAAAGATCAGGGAGCAAGAAGTGGCATCTTGCCCCAGGCTGTGGTTGCCTCTGGTGGTAGCTCCTAGAGCAGCTACCATGGTTCCTTTCACATGCTAGGGGTGGGCATAAGGGGCAAAGAATGGATACCGGCCCCAAAATCACTGCTCTGAGTGCCCAATCCCTGAGTGCCAGGAGGAGGAGAAAGCACTAGTCAAGAAGGACCTGGGAGCACTACCATTTAGGCAGCCTAGGCAATAGCCTAGGGCGCCAGGATTATTCGGGGTGGGGGGGTGGCATTTTGCCGGGGGGGGCGGCAGGCGGCTCTGGTTGACCTGCCGCAGTCATGCCTGCACAGGGTCCATTGATCCGTGGCTCCGGTGGAGCTGCCGCAGTCATGCCTGTGGACAGTCGGCTGCTCGTGCAGCTCCAGTGGACCACCCACAGGCATGACTGCGGCAGCTCCACCAAAGCCACGGACCAACAGACCCTCCGCAGGAATGACTGAGGCAGCTCCACCGGAGCCGCGGGATCAGCGCGGGGGGTGGCGAAATGGCTGTGCGCCTAGGGCGTGAGAAACCCTAGCGCCGGTCCTGCCTGGGAGGCTGGGGATGTGGTAGAGATGTGGCTGGCTCTCTGCTGCCAAGCAAGCTCTCAGGATGGGAGAATTTGCTGAATATGACATGATGGCCCCATAGTTGCTGACCCCAATATAGTGGCGCTGTTGCTGCTTAAGGCAGGAGAGGAAAAGTACATGCTGGAGCTCTGTGGGATAATGCAGGACAGAGAGACATGGGGGAATAAATGAGAACCAAGAAGATAGGAGGTAGTGTGCTCCAGAGAGTGCAACCTGACCTGCAGTGCAACCTTAGGTAAGTCACTTCACTTTTCTGTGCCTGTTCCCTCTCGTGTCCTTTGTCTGTTTTGACGATAAGCTCCTCTGGGATTTTCTAACGTATGGACAAGGCTTAGCACAACAGACCCTGACCTTGGGTACTCGTGGTGCTACGGTAAAGCAAAGGCCTGTAAAGCAAATAGATGCTGAGGTCACAGGGACACAGTGACAGGTAGCTTGGGAGGCGCCTAACTTGGGAGCAGCAGGCTAACTGGTTGCTGCTGTCTGACGGTCCTTCTGTTCCAGCATTTAGACGCTCCATGGTGTGATGGAGTCTGCAGATGTCCTCTCTCCTCCTGAATGGCCCTCACTTCAGTAAGCTGTGCAAATAGACCCTTTATTGTGGAGAAGGTGAATTCCTATTGAAATAACAGCCTCCAGCTCACCCAGGGCATTCACTGGTCCTTTGATCCTGGCTCCTCTGTGCCAGCCCGTGTCAGGGATGCTTTGGACTGGCTGCAGGTGCTCCTAGTTGCACAGTTTCATTTAAAATGCAGGAAGCAGGCATTAAGCCAGCTAGCATGGGGCTTTGAGTAAACAGGGAGGGGACCAGGCCTTGCCATCCAGATCCAGGATTTGGAGTCCTGCAGCATTCAGGGGTGTTCAGCTCAGGATGGGTTGGTTTAGGCGCATCTCTTAAAAAAAGAAAGCGATGGGATGGGAACAAGATCTTCCTTCCTAACTGCTTCTCCCACAGCCATTCCTTGTTTCCCTCTACCACTTGCATTTATGTCACCGCTCCAGTCTCCTTGGCTCCCAGCTTATCTTTTCCTCTCTTTCACCAGGGAGCTCTAACCCACCAGAGGGGAATCAGATCTCAAATTATCCTCTTTGTCAGAACAGGGCAGTGAGGACTCTGTAAGCAGCCAATTGCAGGGCTTGCACGTAAGGGATCAGTTACACAGTGAAAGTGACAGAATTGTAACAGGGGTCCCGTCCACCTAGAAGTTCGAACTGAGTTATAATATCATTTCCCAGCGTGGTTTGCTGTGTACCGCCATACACTGGCTTTCCTCTCTTGTGCTTATCTGTTGTTTTCTCCATTTTTTCTTTCTTACTTATCCCAATTGCCCTGTTTTCCTGCTTCTCCCCTTAGTAGTCTCAATCGCTAGACCAGTAAGTGCTGGAGGACAATCCTGCGAGCCAATGCGTTATTATAGTTTATACTGACAGTGCGCTCAGCGTAGTACAATACACAAAGCAAAGACAGCTTCTGCCTCGGAGAGCGTACAGGTTCAAGGATAGACACATAGGGGATGTTGTAGTATCTAAGCACCACGCAACAGACAGCTTAGATCTGGGTGGGGCATTTATTTGGCTTTCCCTCGCTACTTATAAGTCATGTGTGATGAACAGCAAAAATGAGGTCAAGACAATAGCAGCTCTAAGTTCAGGGCAGCATCTCAGCTTTTGAGGAAAAAAAAAAAAAAGGCGGTTCCTGTTTTAGAGACGCCTAGTGGATAGGACTGCAGAGAAGAACACAGGAGACCTAGAGTCTATTTCCAGCTCTACAACTGATTTTGGGGAAGTCACTTCCCTCCCCTGTTCTCCCTTCCACCTTTGGTCTCCCTTGTCTGTTTAAATTTTAAGTTCTTTAGGGCAGGAACTGTCTCGCACTCTTGTTCTGATCCAAAGCCCATTGAAAGACTCCCACGGACTCCAGTCGGCTTCAGAGCTGACATATGTTTTATACAACGGTGTGTCTAGATTTATTGTAATACTACTAGCAATGGTTTCTGATATCACTGAAAATTACTGTCACTGGTCATCAGCCTTTGAGTGCCAAACGTCCAAGCCACCAGGTAGCAAATACCATAGCACTTCATGCCAGGGCTGGCTCTAGCCATTTCGCCGCCCCAAGCACGGCGGCACACCATGGGGGGCGCTCTGCCGCTCGCCGGTCCCGCAGCTCCGGTGGACCTCCCGCAGGCATCCCTGCGGAGGGTCCGCTGGTCCCGCAGCTCCGGTGGACCTTCCACAGCCGTGCCTGCGGATGCTCCACCAGAGCCGCAGAACCAGCAAACCCTCCGCAGGGACGCCTGCGGGAGGTCCACCGGAGCCGCCTGTCGCCCTCCTGGCAACCGGCAGAGCGCCCCAGGCGGCATGCCGCCCCAAGCACACGCTTGGCACGCTGGTGCCTGGAGCCGGCCCTGCTTCATGCTAGTGATTATATAATGAGTAAGAGGGAGCATGATACAGTAGTCAGAGTGTGGGAATGGGAATCACGTGTCCTGCTGTGTGACCTTGGATAAATCACTTCAATTCTTCATGCCTCAGTGTCTCCATCTTTAAAATGGGGATAATACTGCAGCAGGTTTGGGAGGGTTGATTAATCAATGGTTGCAGAGCACTTTGACATCCTTGGGTGAGAGATGCTCTAGAAGTGCAGCATACTAATAAAGAAAGGGGGGGCAAACAATATTTCCAACAAGCTATTATTCCAGTGGGTCTTTGCAAATGAGCCCCCAGCTGCAGAACCCAGAGGTTAATACAAGGTGTATGCATGCTGAGCATTAAAAATAGTGACACTGTTTCACACCAAATCGAAATGCAACCCCAGTGCTTTTGCCCCACAGGTCCCACTCCCAGAATCAAAGGCCTGAAGGTAGAAAGTGTCTGTTTGCTTTGGCTGTCTGCAATGCACAAATATAGGGATATTCTGAATACACCCATCCACGAGGGTGTGGGGTTTTATTTTTGCTGGCAACAGATCCCTTCTCAGAATCAATGCCCGCCCCCACCTTTCCTCCAAAAATGCCATTTATTCCTCCCGCTGCCAAAAAATCACCTGATGTGATGTGCATCATACGCCAGCCTCTATCAGACACACTTTGTTGCATGAAGCATGGTTACTGTAGACCGTACACCCCATCTAATGAGTCATGTCCTGACCTTATCTGTCATGTCCCCAACATGATCTAGCATTCTAACAGTTTAACTCTGCGTGTACGGACCTAATGCCCTATGAAACATACTGTACTAACATGTTCCAGCATGCCCTAAGATTTCCCAGTTTGAGACATCAGCTGAGTTGTTTAAAGCTTGTTCTCTCTGGGTGATGTATGTGTATGTGAGTGTGTGTCCTGGACAGCTTATTCCATTCCTTCTCCTATTTAAAATTACCCTGAACGTTTTTGTTGGCTGCTACCCAACCTAGAGGAGAAGCAAGCTTTTGATAAGACTGGTACAAAGGGGATGCTCTCTCAACTGATCAGAAGACTAGCTCAGTTGGGGAAGATTTGTTTCTGACAGCTAATCCCCTCCTGTTTCTTCTGTATTTCCAAGTGAGAGAGAGAAAGAGAGAGAGACAGAGGTGTGTCACAGGCAGGCATGTGGGGGACAGGAGATTGGATGTTCTAGATTCCACAGAAAACAGTGTTTGCCAATCATTTGTAAAGGAAAAACAAACAATCTGTGAACTAACAGGTGAATGACTGAAATTCCTATTAGCCAATCAGATGGGTGGGTGGCACTCAGGTACTACGTTGATGGCGGCCATACAAGTATCTAGACAGAAAGACCTTTATTTCACCCTTTCTGCTGTTAATAATAAATACTTTCAATATCAGCAACACCTTCAACCAAAGGATTTCAATGCACTTTTCAAACATTAATAAATTAAACCTCAGATGGGCAGACAGGGGAAAAGTTAACCTTGTTTAACAGATGGATAAACTGATGACCAGAGCATGAAGGTAACTAGCATGTGTGTGGTAGAGTTAAGAATAGAACCCAAGCATTTTGAACGCTGGTCACCTAGTCTAACCACTAGGTCAGTGCTTCATCTCAGAAAAAACTTCAACAAAACTTTGTTCACAATGACATTGGGTCAAATTCAAGCTAATCCCATTGAAGATTTTCCCTGTTGGAACAGGAGGAAATTGGCCCTTACTCTTATGAATAAGCAAGGTAGCCTATTTTCTGGCTCAACCAAAGCCTATTAATTAACAATGCCGTGAATGAATCAGTAAGGCCAGCTGCTCTGCTTTAGTTTAGTGCTTTCACTTTTTTATTTAATCATTTGATATAATAGAAATAAACTTCTGGGGAAAGGAGCATTGTCAGAGGAGAAATGTTCCCAGCACTAAAATAAAAACATCTCAGCTGTGCCTTAGCCTTTATCTGCCAGCTGGAGATGCCCTGGGACATAATACGGGTTTGTTGACATTGTTGCATATTAAATATTCCCAGGAACACATTTTCTAGACGTCCCTAAAGGAACGTTTGTACTCATACAATAGAAAAGCCAAAGGGAGCCTCAGTCCCTGCAGAGCTGAGTTACTACAGTGCTGGGCGCCAATGTAAGCACAAAGAGGACTGGCATTAGCACAAGTTTGTTGGACTCTTACCTCCAGGATATTTTTAAACAGCCAGGCTCGGTGTTCTGGGCATCAGTAATAGACTGCAAAGCCTATTGCCTCCAGGGCATCCATTCAAACCTTAGCAGTGCAGGGCCACCCAGAGGATTCAGGGGGCCTGGGGCAAAGCAATGTCGGGGGCCCCTTCCATAAAAAAATTGCAATACTACATTCTCGTGGGGGCCCCTGTGGGGCCCAGGGCAAATTGCCCCACTTGCTCCCCTCCATGGGCAGACCTGGGAAAAATAAACATTCCACATCTCAGCACAAACCCAGTTTTGAGAAAACTTCTTTACAAGGTATCACTGGTTCTCAGCATCAGCTAG
>NC_133772.1:17069145-17186370 GCF_003597395.2 Chelonoidis abingdonii
AGCGGCTAAAAGCCGAAAGCTCAGTGAAAGGTTGGACAAATGATTTTCCATCAAAAACTTTTTTTGGATGCGAAAACTAGGCGTTAACGCCTAGTTTTCGCATCCAAAAAAAGTTTTTGATGGAAAATCATTTGTCCAACCTTTCACTGAGCTTTCGGCTTTTAGCCGCTCTGCCCCCTCCCTGACTGGCCCCAAGACTCCCTGCCCCCGGCTCACCCAGAGCTCAGCGCGCCTCTGAACAGCTGCAGCGCGCCTCCTGCCAACTTCCTGAGCTCCTTCCGCTCAGCCCGGAGCTCACAGTCCCGCCCCCTGACCACGCGGCTCTGAGCGGGACGGAGCTCAGGAGGCCCGCCAGATGGACACTGCAGCGCCGTGCGGGAGCGCTGCTTGTTGCGCTGAGGCTCCAGGAGAGGGGCGGAGGTGGAAGCCTTGGTCGTTCTCTTGGGGGCCCTTGCGGAGCCTGGGGCCTGGGGCAAATTGCCCCACTTGCCCCCCCCTCTGGGCAGCCCTGTAGCAGTGACCCGAGAGTTGTTTCCACCTGGTGGCTTGCCTATGAAGAATGAATGTCTGGCTTGTGGTCTCTTTCCTTGCCAACAGATGCGAGTATCAGAAAATCCACCACCATATTTGTACCCACCAGAGATGTTAAGGAGTCAATGGCACTTGAACTCCAATGTCACCCTTAAGGTCCACCGCATTGTGTACAGATGAAAAGGGCCTGTCTGTTGGGTACCCCTGAATAGTGTGAGCATGGAGGAGGGGATAGTACCCAGACATGATGTGCAGAGAGGTCAGGCAGCCACCTGAATGCTGAATTCTCCGGTTTTGCTCAGCCTGCGTATGTGAATTCTAGACGTTCTCTAGCTGAGGCCCCTGTTCACTCCCAGGATTGGTGTCTGTCCATATGCCACACCTTAGCCTGCTCTCCTAAGCAATCAACATAGACCAAGACATTCTCGTCTGCCTGTTGGGGGAAACCTGAACCACTCCTTTGCCTTTCCAGAGGACTTGGGAGGGACTGGACACCAACAGTGATACTGCGTACAGGACAAATTGGGACCCTTATCTTCCCAAAAAGGCCCATGCTAAGCTATGAGGAATGCTCAGGGTAGCAAGACCAATGTATTCTTACTCACAGCCATCTCCAGAGGTTTCTTACAAGCTGGGGTTAGACCCAGAGTGGTAACTGTCTCGTGATGAGTAAGACAGGAGGAAAAATCCTTGCCACCATGATGTACATAGCACTCAGCATCTTCATCTTGAGTCCAAGCTCCTGAGGTGTGTGGCTGTGAATACCCAGCACCTGGTTCTTTCATCTCAGTCCCAGACAATTTGTCTGACCAGTCCTTAGCCTGAAACACTCAACTAGGGTTGGGCCCAGAGTGGTTGCTCAGTAGAGCCTGACTGGCTAAGGGCCCGATAGCCACAGCTCAGAGTGCAAAAACCAGGCAAGAAACAAAAACCCAATTCCCACGAGATTCACATTCTGCTTGATACCCGTCTCATACAGGAGCATCTTTGTAAGAGAGGCAGATCTAGAACATCCCATGGGGTGACTGCAGGCTATTTATGCTTCAGCCACTTCCTCTCCACTATTACCACTTGCCAACCCACCTCTGAGCTCCCTGAATTATTAGCTGCGCCTGTGGCCCCACACAGCCCAGGTGAATGAAAGCCTTGGGCTGATCTGTGCAGGTCTCCTGTATGTCCTGTCCCCTTGACATTCCCCGCGAGGAGAGAAAGCAGCCAGCATGATCAGGACTGGTCCAGCAATGCAATGTGCAATGCAGCTGTTTGGGCTACATTTTTCCCCTTCCCCCATCTTATCACACTCCCTCCCAACCATGAAAGAGGGCAAGACCGGGGCCAGGGCGGGTAGGAATAACTCCATATACACAGCACTCCTCATGGGAGGGGAAGTGCAGAGTCCATCCATCATTTGCAGCCCCCACAGCTGCAATCACTGCAGGAAAGAGACAGAGATAGGATCAGAGAGCTGCTTTCCCTGCTATCAGGCTGGCTCAGCGTGGGACATGCCCAGACTACTCCCTCTTCCACAGAGGGCTATTTGGGGTAGAGGATACGGGGCGGGTGAGGGCTGGGGGTTGCCATTAGGTTGTTCAGCTTTGATAGATTCCTCCAAATAGGGAATCAGCATGCAAATCCCCCCAGCTAGAGATGCAAGTTCTGCCCTGACCTGTGTAATGAACAAACAAAGAGAGGCCACTTTTCTCCCAAGCTCCCCCAGTCCTGTGAGAGACAAAAGGTGCAAGCTTAGCATTGCCTGAAAGGAGACACAAAACACAACCTCCCCCTCCCCACCACCCTTCCCAGCTCCCCCCACTCCTCGCAATGTCCCCCAGTAGACAGATGGCAACAGTTGCCCCAGAGCACCGGTTGCGTGCCACCGTGAACGAGCCCCTTTTATCCCACAATAGTAAATGAGAATGCCGTAGACAGGCCCCGGAGGAGCGCTTGGGGAGGGGGAGGGGGAGGGGGAATTGTGCTGTCAGGGCACTCAGAGGGAGACAAAAAAGCAACTGAGAGTCACTCCCAAGGGAGCCCATCTTTCGGTCTCTTGGGACTCCCTTGACATCGTGCTTGCGGCGTTCATGCGCTCTGCCGGCGCACACCCCTTACCCTCCGGACGTTCTGCAGAGAACACTCTGGGCCTATCCAAGTGTTTCTTTTCCACAGACCTCAAATACTCACTTTACAGGAGCTCCCGCACACCTACACATGCCTATTTTTTGGTGGCAAATAGAAGGATTATTGTTTATTATGCGTATTATGGTAGCACTAAGAGACCACTGCTGAGATCAGGGCCCCATGGAGCGAGGCACCGTACGGACACATAGGGGGAGACAGCCCCTGACCCAAAGAGCTTACAATCTAAACAGGAAAAAAGGGTGAGAAGGCAAAGAGACATTCTCATATATGATATGGGTGTGTGGCACCAGCCTCTGTTGTCTATGCTAGAGAGGCCCAAGCCGAGATCAGGCACTAGGTGCTTTATGTACACAAAGCGAGAGACACTTTCTGCCCCAAAGAGCCCTCCTAGCCAGAGCAGGAACGCTGCTCTCTGAGCCCAGCCCTAGCCCACCACTGAGCCAGGTTTGTCATCAGCTCTTTGAGTGTGTCCTTCTGTTCGGAGGGGGAACATCACTTGGTGCCATTCTGCCTCCTTCGCACAGGCCGAGGCATCGAGTGACGCAACGGAGAAGGACGCCTCCCGGCTCAATTGTTCTCTGTGGGGAGTGCCCATGTTTCAGGAAGCGTAATGGAGACAGTCGCCTACTTTCTTCCAACCCGAGGACATTTATTATATTTTTTCCTCTCCATTTTTAATTTTTTTTTTAATAAACAAGAGAAAGCTTGCACATCTCAGAGCCTCTGGCCACAGCGCCTGTTGTGTGCTCTCCACCCCATGTGGCTGTGTGAAAGGAAGTGAGCAGACAATGAGCTGAAGGAAGGTGCTGTGCTGTTCAGTGGCTGGAAGGTTTTGCGGTTGTTCACGGGGGACTTTTTGTTAGCATTAAACAGCGCTTCGGTCTGCTCAGTTCTGATCTTGGAATTCTTCCAGCTAGACCAAGCCCAAGGAAAGAACCGAGAAAGAACACAAAGCATTTACATTAGCATTAGCATGTAGAAGAGAACGGGTTGCGTGGGTGTGCATCTGTGGTGTGTATGTGTACACCTATGCTTGTATCTGCAGAAATATAGTTGATCCTCTTAAAGTCATATTTTCCACAGCTCAACTTCACTCATAGCAAGGTTTCTCTAGAGCCAAAAACTAAAAACTTGAAACAAATTAGTTATTTTGTGTGTCACAGTTGCACTGAGCAGTCCTAGTCATGGGCTGGGACCCTACTGCGCTTCGGTGCTGTACAAATACACAACAAAATGACGATCCCTGCTCCAAAGAGCTTACAATCGGGGTTGGCCATGTGTCTTTGACCTACTCAAGCTCACTGTGTGTACGCACACTAGAGTAGACACCCAGCCGCTAGCTTACAAAATGGCACTGAATGGAGGATCACTTAGGGAGAGGCGCAGTGGGAGACCGGGGCCAAGGGAGCCTTTACAATGACTGTAAAATTCAAAGGATTTGTAAGAACAATAGACATGGCCCCAAGTGCCAAGTCAACACCCAGATCTGGCCTTCTGTCAACGTTCATGCGAGTGAGGGGTTTGGTTAGGTCCATTGTGGTCAGAGGACCAGATGCAAAGTCTGGGTCACAGTCCAAGCTTGTCCTAACTGTGATGAAATTTGGTTCAGGACCCATCTCTACCAGTCATTGGGGGACGGGGGGCGAGGGGCGATTTGCATGCTCTCAACGCTGAGCGTATTTGGGCCCCTCAGGGAAACTGGGGGAAGCCAACACTATTGGTGTGCACTGTACAGGAACTACCTGGTGGTCTGTGATGTTCAGGAGGTCAGGCTAACTGATCCCTTGCTGCCTTGAACTCTATGACTACGACACCGTCCTTGACCATCCTTGGCATTTGCCCTGATTCCAGTCACTTCCTACTGGAACTAGACAAAGCTGCTATATGCAGCCGTGGGAGAAAGCTCTCTCAGTGCAAACAGGGGCTTTGCCTACCCGCACTAGTGGCACAAGGCATAGCGTACGCACTGGGATTCTGCTGATCTGTCTCCCTATCTGATTCTGGAATCTATTCTCGAGGAGACAGGCAGCGTGATTCATGCACTTTTCTGATCCTGGAATCTCCCAGTAAAACACCACCCACTCTTGAGAGCCTGTGGGCAAATGAGGAGTGCTGAGCCTGCACCAGGCTTCCTCTCCTCTCCGCCTCCATGGCTCGAGGAGGCAGGTGTTGCAAGTCGGCTTCAGGCCGCAGCCACGTCTCCCCAGATACAAGAGCTCACAGCTTCACCCACGCTGCTCCCTGATTGGCCTCTGTAGCGCCAAAATAGAAAGCTCCCTTCCCCCTCCACCCCAATCAGAAAACAAAGACAGTGCAGGAAACACCTGGAGGCTGAGTGCCTTCTCCGGGAAACAGCCCGGCTAGGGCAGAGGGCCCTGCAGTTCTTAGTTTCACTTCTGTCCCCCGCCAGCTGCTGGAGGGGAAAAAACAGAACAAAACAGCTGACGTCTTCGCCAGCAGCCTGCCTGGGAGGATTAAACCCCCAGCAACAACGGCGAAACATTCCCAGCCCAAACGTGCCAGAAGCCGGGCTATGCGCCCAACCAGAACCCCCCACTAGGCCAATACTGCAGCAATGGGGAAAAGCTTATTACTGCACTACCTCCACGAAGACGGCCAGATCTGCAACTCTTTCACTCCCTGCATTCATAGCCCAGAAGGGTCCTATTCAGTTCTCAATCTTTCCAAAGGAGCAGAGCAGTGGAGGAAAGATAGTCTTGTGGTTAAGGCATTGGACTGCGGACTTGAGAGATCTACTTTTAGTTCCTTGCTTGACCACAAGCTCCCTCTGCGTGACCTTGGGCAAGTCACTTATGCCCATTTTACAGATGGGGAATTGAGGCAGAGAGGTTGTTTCCCTTCCTCATGGGGGGATTTATGAGAATAAACGAATTGCCATTTTATGAGGTACTCAGATACTATACATTGTGCACGGACAGGGTATTAGGGCAATGGGATCCTGAATGCAGCTAAGTGCTACTGTAGTATAAATAAATCATGGAAGCCACAGAGATACATAGATCTTAAGAAAATCTTAAAATCTACATTAAAAGCCCATTACAAAAAAGAGAGAGGGAATTTACCCTTGTGCTTTTGTATGCTAGTTTCCTCAGTGTGTGCTAGCTGCTGTCCTCCACACCAGAGGTGGCTGCATTTCAGCAGTGAAGTGATTGCTATGTGGAGATCACACAGAGAGAGCTCCTCTATGTTTGAGCCCTGAATTTGTCCTGAAGCGCATAACCTTAACCCCCTCTCTGCTGAGCTGAGAGATGCCAGGGAATTAGCAGCATGTACTCAGCTAGGAAGAAGTTTACAGCCAGTTTTATGGGGCAAAGGGCTTAGCTCTCAAATGTCAACGCAGAGGCAGGCATACACTCTTGTTTATGGACAAATCCCTCTGTATGAAAAACAAAATAGACCCTGGCTGCGTTACTGTGGATTTATAGTGACACCCACCCCAAAAAGCTTCAGTAAAAACTGAGTCCAGATTTCTGCAGGGAAAAAGTTGCCCTGATTAAACAGTGCTTTCCTTATTGACTTAAGAGCTTTTATACAGTCTGCTTCAATCTGGCAGGGGAGGAGAGAGCTGGTCAACAAGCCCTGTTGATGCTATTGTAAGAGGTGCAAGAAGCACTGTTCCAGTTGAGACAGGCTCAGCGCAGCTCCTGCCAGCTTTCTTTGTCTCACCGATAGAGCTACTGTATATGGCCTGCATAGGCCATGTGGGTGCTTGTTAGGGTGACCAGACAGCAAATGTGAAAAATCAGGACAGGGAGTGCGGGGTAATAGGAGCCTACATAAGAAAAAGACCCAAAATCAGGACTGTCCCTATAAAATTGGGACATCTGGTCACCCTAGTGCTTATTGAAGCCTTGTCTATAGATACAAACCACATCCAGCCACCCAGAAAAACAGGGAGACTCCCACAATATTTAAGTCTGGCAAACTTCTGCTATAGAATGGGCAAAATTTTCTTCTCAGATCTCCTCAGTCCATAGCGTGTCTGTCTTCCTAACTGCAAGGATCTCTCAATAATGTCAATGAAAAAATAAGAGTAATATCTATTCAATTTAAAAGAAACTCCACACCAAAGGGGGATATACATTTAAACACACTTCAGTTAGCACTTACACATGGCTTTTCAGCTACAGACTAACAGGGCGCTACAAAGGTGAGTTGTAGAGAGAGGTTAAGTCACTGAAATGAACCCAAGTTTCCTGACTCCCAGTGCTGTTCCCGATCCCTGGGACATGAAAGAATTCTGTTAATGAGGAAGACAGGTTTGGCCTAGTAGATATGGAAACCTGGGTTCAATTCCTAGCTCTGCCCCTGGTTTGCTAGTGACCCTGGAAAAGTCACTTCCCTTCTCTGTGCCTTGGTTTCCCCATCTGTAAAATGAGGGTAATTATACTGACCTCGTCAAGTGCTTTGAGATCTCCCGATGGAAAGCGCTGTATAAGAGGTGGTATTATAATGGGACCAAAATGCTTTCCTGAGGCCGTGACTACACTCAAAACTTCAAAGCACTGCCGGGGAAGCGCTTCCGCAGCAGCGCTTTAAAGTGCGAGTGCAGTCGCGGCGCCAGCGCTGGGAGATGGGAGAGAGCTCTCCCAGCGCTGCAGGTACTCCACCTCCACGAGAGGATTAGTTTACAATGCTGGGGCACTGTTTACACTGGCACTGGTGTTTTTTCACACCCGAGCGAGAAAGTTGCAGCCCTGTAAAGCGCCAGTGTAGCCATAGCCTCTTTCTCAAAAGGCCCTGGGGTAGGTGAATGCATACATAGTTCATCTTTGCCTACATCCAGTTTCAGTTGCTGAACTCCATCAAAACATCCTCAGTATGGTCCCAATTGTAATGACTATCAAAAGGAGAACTGCAAAGCAGATACAAATATTTTAGATTCATAAACTGGCTTAATAAAGGGCAAGTGTTCCCATGTGAAGTCAGGTTGCTGTGGGGTACAGTACCATTCACTGCTTACTAACACAGCAGCGTAAAGCTGTATTTTTATCTTGATTGCAACATAAAATGGAGTGAGTCACCGTGTCACCTGAAAACTCAGAATACAACCTTGTATAATGGTGATGAATGTAGTTAGGTCATTAAGAGGGCGGACATCTCACTCTAAATAGAACCCTTGAACCTACATATTTTTAGGTAATCAGCAACTGAATAGGGCAGCCATTCCTGTTTAAAACCCGTTTCATAAGCAATGAGCAATTAAAGGTCCAGTCTACACTTGAAACTTACATCAACATAGCTATAGCACTGGGGCGGGGGGTGAAAATGTCAGACCTGTGCATGCCCTACCTATGCCAACCTAACCCCTGGTATAGACACAGCTAGCTTGACTAAAGAACTCTTCCCTTGACCTAGCGACTGGATCAGGGAGTGCCTACAGCCATAGAAAAACACCATTGTAGATATGGCATAAGTGTTTACCGAGGGGTGACTTTCAAGTGAACCAGTGTATCACAGCACCTACGCTGACATAACTCTTCACATCCATGATACAGCAGTTATCTCCTTGTGCATTGGTCCTTTGTCATTACCTTAGATTTTAAGGGCAACAATGATCTTTTGATCTGTGTGTACACCTACCACAATGGCATATGGGTTCATGACCTGTAGTCCTAGCTGTTACCACAATACAAGTAAATGACAGAATCCCATTCAAAGCCCATTGATGTTCAAGACTTCAGGGTTGGAGATCAAAGTCAATGGGAGTGTCTTAATTGATTTCAATGGGCTTCAGATTCCGTCCTGAAACGGGGGCAATTTTAACCACACCACAAACAACCTCTTCAACATTCCAGCTTGACTCTCCTCCCTAAATACAGTTCCTTGCAGGAGCCAATCTTTGGGAATGATGCACTGAAGAGCCACCTCTCAAAAGCACAACGAATTGACCGTATATATTGGAGAGAAGTCAGACCAAGGTAGCCTTAGGCACTGAATCAGCTCTAGCTGCCATTTTCATGACAGCTGCAGATCCTTCAATGGACAGGATCAAAGGCTTTTCCAGCCATATGATCTCTCTCTAGGACTTCTCTCAGAAACTGGCTACTGGCTTGATCATTTGGAAGGGTGACAGCAAGCTTTAGGGATACTGGTTTATGGAACATTGTTTACTGGGATTGCTCAGGTGTTCTGTAGC
Source organism: Chelonoidis abingdonii (assembly GCF_003597395.2). Classification (NCBI taxonomy): domain Eukaryota; kingdom Metazoa; phylum Chordata; order Testudines; family Testudinidae; genus Chelonoidis; species Chelonoidis abingdonii. Next base: position 17,077,976 of record NC_133772.1, read on the forward strand.
CACCATGTAGTTTGGGATCCTCTACCACAGTGCTAAAAAAAGGCCATCATTAGACGTTTCATAGTGGCAGGGGGACAGACCTGAGGACACCTCATCTCATTCTATAATTCCATATTTTTAACCACAGTGGAAATATCAAGACAGAAGCTCAGGAAGCTATTCCACCTCCATGTTCTTTATGGTCCCTTTCCTCCAGCAATGGAAGGACACCCAGTTGGCAACACAGCGCACACTGGATAGGAACTGGTGCCAAATTCAAAACCTAACTGATACCTTGTCACTGACTTCAACAGGCTGTGGGTCAGACCTGGTCCTTTTTCCTAGGAGATTTATTTTTGTGGTTTGTTTGGCTTTATTAAGATCATTCAGTGTGAAGCTCTTTTGATCCAGATGTTTTTCACGTGTGGATTTTAAGTCTATGCACACAGTCCTTGGAACTCAATATTTAGGGGAAGACCACAATGCCCTTTTGCGAACAATCCACCAGCACAGATGAGTTTCTCAGCACAATGTAGTTCTTTTGAATTGCTACATTTTTATTAAAGTAACAAAAGTGTACATTTGTCAGTGTATCTGTACATTTTGTATATAAAAAACACTACTGTACAATTAGTATTATTCCCTCCCCCTTCCCCAAAAAATAGCTTACAAACTTCCTACCATTTTCACCAAATACAAATCAGGTCTTGCTCAACAGTCCAGCTCAGTTTTTAGAAAAGAAAAAACCAAAGAGTGAAAGAGGAGAAAACCCAACAGACACTAAGATACAGTTCTTCAGCTCTGCAACAGGCTTGAGAAGGCAACAGAGAACATGCTTCAATTCACAGCTTTTACATGTAACAAGCTACAAAAAAAAATGATTCTGTCTGAATTTGGTTGGTTTTAAAGCAAACAAAACTTAATACTAATCCCTGGCATGGAGTTAACAGCATGAAATTTGGTAGGATTTTCTTTAAAAAAAAAGGAATAGAAAAGGGGCATGATTGGAACAACAGTAGTGTAGGAATTTGACTTTTTCAAAAGCACTATTTTTAGTAGGAGGGAGGGAGTGGAGCATATAAAGATAAGATCTGCATTCATCACACCACATTGATGAACAAACCAAGTACCAGTATTTGGGAAATTCCAAGTACAGGGAGTGTAGAAAAGCGAACGGTGTTTGTTCTGGGAACGTTGTAGTTCCCACTCACGTTTTCATCAAGACACCAGATAAGAAGGAAGGATCCCACACAGCACTTTGAACCGAGACTTTTCTTGGAAGGAAAATTTACAGTACAGAGGCTTTCACGTATTTCCCTTCACTGCGATTCAACATATTGCACAATTCAGCTGACAAAAGGCTCTAGAGCGCTTCATTCTAACTTCTGCTTTGCTGACGGAGAAGTTACAGCTGGTGTGATGTAACTTCAGCTTTACAAGTCAGATGTCTTTAGTGATGATTAAACTGTGTGTGTGTGGTGGGGGGAAGGGATAAGAACAGGCCATTGGGCCCTTTAAATGATATGCCCAGTATGAAGGGAAGTTTTCCAGTTCAGGAATTCAAATGCTGGTAAAAACCCTACAAAAGCCTGAACCCAAGTTTGCACATGGGAAGCGATCAAAAACAATTATCTTATTTTTAAAAGACTGAGGTGGGGGAAAGAGAACTGCGGCAAAGAGGAATCCCCTTCCTTCTCCAGAGTGCCCAAGATCTGGAAATATATTGCACAGTGTCTGAGAACTTGAGTCATAAAAGGCTGGGAAGGAATAACTCTAGTTATGCAAGTCACTTCCCAGTTCAAAACAGGAAGGCAAAAAAACCCAATGTGCTTTGAAACTAATCTGAGGAAGTTTCATTAAAAATAAAGAGTCTTAAGTGCCTTGTGTTTTTAATCACCTCTTAAAGGGTCATTGGCAGGGGCTTCAGTTGGTCAGTAAAAAGGCAGTGAACAGACAAATTCCTGGTAAAGATGTGTTCCCCAGCAGGTAGATCAATTCACATTGGTCTGGCACTTCGGCGAATTACAAATGTGCGTTGGGAACTGCCAAACAGTTTCAGGGCCAAACCCTGAACATTGGGCTCAGTCAAAACTGATTAAGGATCAGAAACTTGAGGCCAGAAATTGCTCAGGCTTGTTGGGGGAAATGAGGGCAGAGAGGTGATGAAACTGCAACCCCTTAGCAGTGTAATGGAGTAGGCAATTTTTTTTTGAAAAACAATCAAGGACAGAATAGACTTCTCAGGGGGTCATGACACTCCAGTCAACTATCTTTAAAAGCCCCACTGGCTAGGTATTCTAGCCTTTTCATTCACAGTTGCTCAGCACTTACTCCATCGTTAAAAACACTCTTTAGAAATGCTGTATTTTCCCCCACCCCCTTCGGCTCCTCCACCCCAAGCTGCCCAGACAGGCAAGCCTGCCCACCCAAATTGTCATTCGACACTAATTAGGTAGATATTGGCTTCATAATAAAAAACTCATAAGCTTGCAACAGCTTTAAAAAAGAAAAAAAAGGCACCTAACACTGCTTCGCTACAGAGCAGTGTCTGATATTTAAATTTCATTTGGGATTTTCTTGCTTTTTTTAAAAAATATAAATAGCTCTTCATTTAAAAATAGATCCTCCAGTGAGGTATACAGTAGCCCATGTCTTAGCAGGGTAAGAACAATAGGAGCATTTAGCTGGAGACAGTCATCATGTAGTTTTTGGAAGGGCTCGTGCGACCCAACATCATCTGGTTTTTACAGGTGAGCATCCCATAGGAGCTCACAGGTGTTGCCGCTGCTGCTTCATACAAAACACAGATGGAGCCATCTTCACCGATCCGGTAAGACACCTCATATGGGTCCACCCAGAGCGTGAGCTCACTGGGCAGAAGCTGATAGAGCTGCTGGAGGTTGAGTCCAATCTGGCTAGCTGCTTTGCTGATAATGGGGTCCATTTTGTGATTGATTCGGATGCAGCGATACCCAGAACCTTTGAAGGGTTTCTCGGGAAACCAATGATGTCTGTAATGCTCTGTAAGAAGAGAAGAAATTTCTGAGTGGACATGCACACCCTGTTGGAGCTAACTGGATAACAAGCACTTGTAGAATACCCTTCCTGTAGAATACCCTTCCTATAAAATAGTCTCCCCAAAAAACATGGAGGCCCATCTAAGTACTTCACTTGTTTACACATGAGCTGTTTGCTCTTACGTTTGGAGCTAGGATTCTCCAGGCATCAGTAAAATGATCTTATTTTAACCTTAACTATACCAATCCTGTCAGTCTGCTCTAATACTATAGGGAATGAAACTACGACTGACTACACAAAAATGGGACCCAGATGATATTTTCCATCTCTTGATTTGTGATTGTGTGGCACTACAGCAACTGCCTGCCTTGGAGGCCAGTCCACATGCATGGCTTGGTAGGGCTGGGGCAGTATTACCCAACTGAAACACCAGGGTACATGAGCAATGTTTAGTTCCTCCTAGGGTGACCAGATAGAAAGTGTGAAAAATCGGGGGGGGGGGGGGGGAGGAGAATAGGCACCTATATAAGAAAAAGCCCCAAAATATCAGGACTGTCCCTATAAAATCAGGACATCTGGTCACCCTAGTTTCTCCACAAGTAGCGTCATGAGTTTAGTTTTGGTAAACCCCAAAGCCAGCTCCCACGTCAGGATAATAAACACGTCTTACTCCAGGAGATATCACCTAATCCAATATCAGCAGTGTGCAACAAAGGCCACGTCTACACTACGCGCGAAAAACGATTTTAGATACGCAATTTCAGCTACGAGAATAGCGTAGCTGAAATCGAATATCTAAAATCGATTTACTTACCCGTCTTCACCGCGCAGGATCGATGTGCACGGCTTGCCATGTCGATTCCGGAACTCCGTTTGTTTTGGTGGAGTTCCGGAATCGAACTAAGCGCTCTCTGGGATCGATATATCCCGTCTAGATCAGACGCGATATATCGATCCCCGAGCAATCGATTTTAATGCGCCGATACGGCGCATAGTCTAGACGGGGTAAAAGACTAGAAAGAGGACAAGTTGAAGACACATCAATGTTCAACTGGAAATAGCAGAGCTGAGCCCTAATGTCTCATGGCCCAGAGCAAAGTGAGGAAATGTCTCCCCTCCCCATGAAGCTGGCCTGATCCAAAGCCCACTCAAATCAAAGGGTCCCTTTCAGTTTACTACAGCGGACTTCAGAGCAAACCCAATATAACTAAACAAGATCCTAGACACCAGTTGCTGAAACAAAGGGGCTTCAACTCCCAGCAACCCAGAAAGATCAAGATCCTGTTTCTATCTGATCCCCTTACCCTAGTCCAAGTGAAGCAAGGCACCACTTCCAGACCTGCCTTCTCCTGATGTAAGGATGCAGCTGCCCCCACCCCCCCAAACCAAAGAAGTTTCTTATGTTATAGGGACACACAGATGGTGGGGAGAAGGACCGTGTTTTGAGTTAATAGAGCTGTATTTGTGCTGATGTGACAACACATGGTGTAACACACGAGTTTAACCATTCTGGTTTAGGACACTCATTAATTTCTCTCAAAAGAGGTAGCAGCTGTGATCCCTGTACTGTGTTACACCTTTACACAGGCAAATGGGGGGCGGGGGAGAGGGAGGGGTGTGAAGAAGTAAATGGCCATTCAATTCCTACAGCACTGTAAGCTTACGTGGCACAGAATGAACACCCACAAAAGCTTATGTTCAAATAAAGTTGTTAGTTAGTCTCTAAGGTGCCACAAGGACTCCTCATTCTTTTTGCTGATACAGACTAACACCACTACCACTCTGAAACCAAGGAGAATGGGGAACAGTTGGAGCAAGTGGGGATATGGTGGATAAGCCCTCATCTCACTAGGGTACAAGACCCCCGCCCCAGACACACACAATAGGGCAAGCCCAAGCATTCAATGGGGTGCCCCCTCTAGAGCACAAGGGGACCCCAAGCACCCAATGGGGTGCCCCCCACTCTCTCTAGGGGTGCAACATGCATATATCCCCCCCGCCTCACCTGTGAGCGCCTCCTGCAGGGCCCCGCTGAAGACCTGCAGCTGATGCTCGCTGACGCAGCCCCGGGTCCGGAGCAGGCTAGACACGAAGCCCACGGCGGCGGCGATCTCGGGCACCACGTCCGCCCGGCTGCTGACCCCGCTCCAGCGTTGGCTCATGGTTGGGCTCAGAGAGCGGCGCGGCCCCTTTAAGGCTCTGGTGTAGAATGCGGGCAAGGGACAAATTCCGCAGCCGCTCTCAGGCTCTGCGCTGGTCTCGGAAGGCAAGTAGCGAAGCCGGATCGTTTATACTCCTTCCCCGAAAGGCGTCAGCAGCTGCCAGGCCTCTGATTGGCTGGGGTCCTGCTTTGCTATGCTAATATGGTGTGACCTCAGCAGGGTGGAAGGGGTGACGTGGGTGCTGGGAAAGTCAGGCTCTCTGCGAGCCTGACAATAGCAGCTGGGATGGGGGAGCTCCAGGGAGGCTATTTTTAGGGTCTCTCCTGGTAGGGGGGCTGCGGGAGGAGGGAAAAGAATAGCACGTGGAATGCCTGGAGGCAGCAGCAACCCGTTGCGTTTGCATTGTTATTAAGCCCTTTATACCAGCAGCTCTCATCCTTTGCAGAGGACTGCACCCCTTCCAGCAGTCCGATTTGTCTTGTGTACCCCCAAAACCAGACATAAAACAAAAGTGCCACAGCACACTAGTGCTGCAACATTGCTAGCGTTCTCTTTGTACCCTGTAATGACTAAATAAATCAACTGGAATATAAATATTGTAGTTCCATTTCAGTGTATAGTATACAGAACAGGATAAACAAGTCATTGTTTGTATGAAAGTGTAGTTTGTATTTTTTAGGTAGGGCTTTTTATGTAGCCTATTGTAAAACTAGGCAACTATCTAGATGAGTTGCTTTACCTCCGGAAGACCTCTGTGTTCCCCCAGGGGTATATGTACCCCAGGTTAAGAATCACTGCTTTATACAAGGTACCATTATATGAATTGACTCCCAATCTTCTGAACTCGCAGCTGTATAGGCGTTTTTTTCCTGAGTTGTTGGACTTGCTAGTAGTGGATTATTTTGCACTGGACTCTTCAACTTTGCTTATTAATTTTCAACTAATATCAAGGATGCCAGGAGCGTATGGACAGAGGTGTTTTTTAGTATTTGCTTACATTTAAATAAATGATAATCCTCTCCACGGGGGGAAAGGCATTTAGATGTTACAGAGATGGCTGTGATACACAGCTTGGGCAAAAGCAACGTTTTCTGGGAGAGTCTAAGAGCATTTAACAAATATTCTTCATTCAGCTAGGCTTCTCAGACATCCCTGTGCGGTACCTGGTATTACGCACTATGGGTGGATTGGGCTGGCATATGTGACGAGCTGGTCTTTTCCCCAATGATTGCTCCAGAATCTAAACTTGCATTCATAATAATATTACATCCAACATTTTCAACTGTGACTAGTTATTTGGGGTTTCATTTTTTTTTAGGAACTCAACCTGATACAACTTCAGGCCTTCGATCTTTCCTTGCCTGCTTCCAGCCACTGAGAGTTAACAAATTGACTGATATTTCAAAGGCTCCAGAGTTAATACTCCATTGAGTCAAGTTCCTTGTGTGTAAGTATCCCATAAGGCATTATCATCCCTAACACCTCATATTGGCATTCTCAGCAGAGAGGATTTGAGACACCAGGTGGGACAATTCAAACATGTTTTTATATCTTTCTTGTTAAAATTGATGTAAATAAAACAACACATTTTCTATGCAATCAGATCTGCATGACACTGCCACTGCAGAATGTGTATGTGTTTGTGTGGAATCAGACTACTGTAGGATCAGGAGATACATTCTTTGCCTGCCACTGAAATGCAGCCATTTCTGAAGAGTAAAACTACGGTAATTAAACAGCAAACAGCAACATTCACACAACAAATCAGGATGTGGGGGCGAGGGAGTTTTAAAATCTTGTTTCTGTGTACAACAAGTTTATTTAAAAAAATTGATCTCCTGTAGTTTTGTACAAATCCAGGTTTGGTGCTTGCCCTAGTTTAAGAAAGCTTTGGGATCCGCATGTAAAAATTATCAGTGTTCACCCAATTGAGTGTCAAGCTAGCCTGAAGGTGGAACAAAGTAACAGCAGCATCTACCCTCCCCCACCCATCTGCCATTGCATTCATCAGTGGGTACAAGGAATCAGGCAAATCTCTCGCTACAAACCAGATTTGTCCTTGCAGGCTTTGAAATAAACCAAGAGATTAAAGTCATTTAAAGGACTATTTTTTTTGAATCAGTGATGCTTAGAGAAGCACATGGATGCAAGTGAGATTGGAGTAAGGATAGCGCAGGATGGGGTTATTTATATTACTGCGATGCCTAGAGGCCCCCCCAGGATCAGGTTCGAGACCCCCTTTGTGACTGTGTAGCCCAACACCCACACAATGTAAGGCACACCTATACTAGAGAGTTTTACTGCTTTAACTATATTTGTGTAATTAAAGCAGCAATGTCCTCTCTCCTCTCTATAGAAAGCGCCTATAATTTATTCCAGTTTGGAAAGCAAAATAAGCTATACCAGTATAAGGCACCTTTATACCAATATAACAGGAATCCTACTAGGGCTTATACTGGTATAAATATATTGGATTTAAAAAATCATATTCCTAACTGGGATCATTTTACTAAAGTAACTTTTCTAGTGTAGACTAGCCCTGCGAGACAGTTCCTGCTGCAGTTTACAAACTAACTAGACAAAAATAGACAGAGGCTGGGAGAAAGGAAATATTTAAAACCCACATTTTAGATAAGGACTTTTCTCTAGTATTTGTGTTGTTCAAATCGTTGAAAGCTATCTTGATGGTGTGAGAACATTAGCTGTCTTCAGTGCGGGGCTCCGTTGGGCCAATGTCTCTCTTTACCATAGGAAGAGCAATAGGTCTTGCACTTAAAACTCAACCCATCGTGGGATCAGAACTGTGCTAGGGACAAATGTATGTTTTGATATGGTTGGTGCTAACAGGGGTCTTACAACTCTTTCCCTGATCATGGTGGACAAGTTTTGGTTTTTGTCCTCCACCTTCCTCACCAACTAGCCAAACTATGTGATGACACCATTTCTCAGTTCAGACCTGCTAAACCTTCTCTGCTACACATCCCTCCTTAATCCTCATCTCTTCCAGCAACCTTCCTGCCTCTCTCATTAGCAATACTCCTGCACCGTCTCAGGCACACGCTATTGTCCAGAGTGTCACTTTGTGGGTTGGCCTTATCTAACTAAGGCCTGATCAACACCTAAAATGTAGGTCACTCTAGCTGCATCACTCAGGGCAGTGAAATATTTCACACCCTCAACACCATCGTTAGGTCAACTTTTTTCTCCAGTCGAGATGCCGCTAAATTGCTGGAAGGATTCTTCTGTTGACCTAGCTACCGGCAGATGAATTACCTACAATCAGCAGAGAAACCCCTTCCATTGATAGGGAGAGTCTATACTTCAGCAGCACATGATCCCTAACAACAACGCTAATTCCCACTGATACCAATGGGAATCTGTGTAGGAACAGGAGTCTGGCCCCCAATCTGACCCAGTTTCAGGATTCTCACCTTAAATAGTAACCTGTTCAGGGCAATGTCCTACATATTTGCCAAATGTGCAGCAAAAATGACATTATTTTAAAATAATAATTGAAATCAGGAGTTTTAATTTGGTTTCAAAACCATTCCAGCTAAACCAGTTTCAGATGTGGGTTTGGCTGGAAAATGGGTTAGGTTATTTAATAAATATGTTTTTAAAAACGGGGTTTGTACATACCAATTAGTCAAACTAGATTTAAAACCAGTCTGGCAGGAAACAAGTGCAGACTAGTGTTTTCAGATAGTGTGTGGCTCTGCTTATCCCAGCCAGTCAAACCAGATTTCAAACCGGTTTTGCTAGAACCATGTTTAAATAAAGATTAACAATTGGTTTTCAAACCACAGTCAAAGCCCAGACTCAACAGGCCAAGGCACCTACACAGGCTGACCACCTACATGTAAAGGAAATCAAATACATTTTTTTCATGGTTCTTTAAAGGGACAGCAACCCACCATGTATTATGTTGTCACTTTGAATCAGTACATAATCTTCTGTATTATCATTGCTTGGAAACGGACCTTATCTCATCTTTATCTGCCCCAGACAATCTGGCCCACTTCAAGCCCTAGTGTTTAGGCCTGCTCAGAACTGGTCTGTCCATGATGGTTATAATACCAGCAGCAACCTGTTGGCTGCCAACAATAAGGACAAATCAATGCAAATTTTGGGTGGTGGTGGGGACCGAGGTGGGCAAGGCCACTATTTTTAAACACAGCTGTAGGTAGTGAACCAGTTGAGATTCTGAACACCAGAGACAGAGGTCACAACAAAACTCTGCCTATGCTGCAAACATAAAACCTCTTTTAAAAGCACATGGTTGTGAAACATCATAGCTGTCACCTAACTGTGATAAATACAAGGAAAATAATGAGGATGGAACACACAGCATATCGCTATCTAACAGCTAGGGTCCAATTTTCAAGTACTTGGGCTCCCCCCGTAGCTCCCACTGTGACCCTTGTGGCCATGTTTTCCAACAGTTCAGAACGCAACATGTGCCCAATGTGCTGAGCTCCTCTGAACATCTAGCTGCTGGCGCTGGTGCCTAAATAGAAGCTCTTTCTGAAAAGCTGGTCCTTTGTGCTGTTGGTTTACTTAGACTGCCATGATTTCGGAACATCACAGTGTTTGTGGTGTGGATAAGACATTTTAGAACATGTATTTCTAGGCACAGCACCGGCACAGTTAGACTTGGAATATAGACAGGCCCTTAAAACATGATTACACCACCCAGGCAAGAATGCATTTATATACAGTTGGGTGACAGCCATATTTCACAACCGTGTTTGGACATGGTTGTTTTTGTAGTGCAAACAACATTCCCAGGGGAGCAACTTCCCAGGGTTGCCCCTCTGAACTCCACTTTTCTTAGCACAGGGAATTTTTCCCTTTGTAAAACATACCTGACTTTTTGTGAATGAGAGTCTATGTGGAGATACTTTAAGCAATTGACGTCACCTTCTTACTGTACTCAGGGGAACAGTAGTGGTGATGGCAGGGCCGGCTCTAGCCATTTCGCCGCCCCAACCACGGCGGCACACCGCGGGGGGCGCTCTGCTGCTTGCCGGTCCCGCGGCTCTGGTGGACCTCCCACAGGCGTCTCTGCGGAGAGTCTGCTGGTGCCATGGCTCTGGTGGTCCACCGGAGCCGCGGGACCAGCGGACCCTCTGCAGGGACGCCTGCAGGAGGTCCACTGGAGCCGCCTGCCGCCCTCTTGGCAACCGACAGAGCGCCTCCCGCGGCATGCTGCCCCAAGCACACACTTGGCGCGCTGGGGCCTGGAGCCGGCTCTGGGTGATGGGGAACTGAATGAATTTTCTTCTAATTTCCTTAAGACGTCTGGCCTGATTTGCAAAGATGTTGAGCATCCCACAACTCCACCTAACTTCAGGGAGAAAGAATTGTGGGTGAAAAGTCAGGTCCCATGTGCTGATGGTGCTCTCCCTCACCTCTTTACAGTAACTTTCTTAGAAAAAGTTGGGTGTTCAAAGAGTGACACTGCCAGTAGGAGAACAAGCCCAGGCAGAAACACCCCCATGCAGAAATCTTGCCAGAGAAGGTGAGCTGGTGATCTCACTATCTATTTCGGAGCTGGTTTCCTGTTCCTCGCATCTGGTTGAAGTTTTTCCACATCCTCTTTATAGAATGCAGCTCCCCCCACCCCACCTTGCTTGTGTAACTGATTCGCATTGCAGAGCAAAACCCAAGGAGCTGGCATCGGCAGAAACAAACCAGAGATCAGCCTAAGCAGCAAAATTTGGATCCAGAGCCAAACATCCCTGGGTTTGGGGTTTTTCAGATGTGGGGTTTTAGGTCAGCCCATTATAGAGGCAGCAGCTAGCTGCAAAGCCTGGACCTAGATTAATGACTCAGGAGATGAGGGGTGTTCAGATCCAGAATCCTGGTTGAGGCCTCTCTCTAACAGAAGAGGAGCAAGCAAGAATTAGCAGGAGGGAGCTGGATGTAGCACTGGATGGAACAGAGGGAGGGCCAGGGGAGCAGAAAGAGAAAGGAAGTGCTGGGGAGATAGGTGAAGCAGAGAGCAATTCAACAAGACATGCCCCTCAACACTACTTCACCATCATGCTTGACAATCTCTGCAAATCAATCTTTCTCTCTCAAAAAGCATCTTCCCACGGTCCCAGCCTCCTGCAAGCAAGATAAACAGCATGTTTCGAAACACAGACACATGCAGAAGGCCAGCTGTCCCCCAGGCAACTCTACAGTATTACAATCACACTGAGGCTTGCCACGTCAGCTGGCCTGCTCCTTTTCTCTTTCTGTAGAAAAGTCCCCTAATAAATAAATATTAGTGGCAACTCCAAGTAGAGCACAAGCTCCGATTTCCCCTACCTACCCACCCCCCACAAAAAATTGGGGGACATTTGGATCCAGTACCCAACTTCGTCATTATTAGTATGACAGCGGTGCCTGGATCAGGGTCCCATTGTGCTAGACATTATAAAGGCAGTTCCTGTCCTAAAGAGTTTACAGTCTTAATAGAAAAGACAACCAACGGGTGGGAGGGGAAACCAAGGCACACAGCAGTGAAGTGGCTTGTCCAAAGTCTCACAGAAGCGCTAGGAACAGAACCTAGTCTCCTGACTTGTAGGACAGGTCCCTATCCACGGAATACCAATGCCCAGTTATTTCAACCCAGCTCTAAAATGGGCTGAAGCAGAACGCCCTTCAATTTTGTAAGAGTTCAGAGTCTGAATCCAAACCTCCCCACTCAGGTCCATCTCTTGTTTATATACTGACTGATAGCACCTTTCCTTCTAAGGGGTGGCCCAATGCTATATATAGGAACCACTTCACACTTCCCTGAAACAAAGCCAGGCTACCTAAAGGTTGTTCTTTTCTTAGAAAAAGAGAAGTTAAGAAAAAAAGAAAGAAAGAAGAAGAAGAACGCCTCCAACTGAAACTACAGGAGGGGAATTTGTAGGTGGTTAGAACGTTAACTACCTCCCCCGAAATGGAACGTGGCCAGAGGACACCAGCACGACTGAGTAGCTGCCAAAGCAGCACACCAGCAATAAACACTGCTGCAGGATTCAGAGTATTAATGTGGAATAACATGTCGCTCAGAACCATGGCAATTCAATTGTCCGTGAAAAATAGAATAGCAGGAGCCACTGTAGCGCAGTTGAGCAAATTTACCAACCAGCTCAGAACTGCCCGACACCTTGATTGGAGTAGGGAGGCTCCTGAGTGGGACACATTTTTATGCCGTCTGTCTTTAAGGCCTGCGACGAATTGCTTAGAGTAGAAGATAACAGAACAATCCATAGGGGCCACTGAGACCCTGCACACCCAAAGAGCCAGCAGGTAGAGCTCTTCATATTGGATTGTAGGGGACCTGGCTCTTGGAGCCGTATGAAATCTGATACCTACGAGGAGGGGACGCCATGCATGGAAGAAAGAGTGAGTGGGATATTTAATGCAGGATCATGGGATCAGCTGCTGTCTAACAGTCCGAGTCTGTGCTGCACCTCCAGGAGATTCAATGCACAAGGGGCAGCCCAGGGAAGATGAGAGCAGAAGTGGCCTTAAACCCTCCGAGTTCTGGGCTGCTCCAGGGCTTGAAACCACCCACGACTGATTTAACTTATGACAGCTTGGCCCAGGCCTGAATCCTAATAGTACCATATGCTGTGGGTCTCCTCCCCTAACCCACCACCATCTTGTCCTGCCCCTGATGTCAGGGCTTGTGATGGATGCAATGGCTGCTATGCTGCTCCTATACTGTCAGAGGTCTTCCCCAGCCTGTTTTGGGGGCTTTACTTGATCCCCATACGCTGCTGAAGCAGTGTATGTGTGGGGGGATAATCTACCTCTAGATCAGAGACCACAATGACAGATGGACAGACGTCAGGGAGAGGAGACGAGAGTCCCAAGAACAGAAGGACTCTGCCCCTCACCACTGAGAGTGCAGGATGAACCTCTCAACACCCTGTGGAGTGTGAATCACCACACAGACGGAGCAACACTCTGGCATTCAAACCTGGGTGTGACCAGAGGGTTAATCCCAAATTTAGAAAGAGATTCTTGTAGTACCAGAAGGGCTGGGGGGACTTGGAAAGAGGCCCTGAGACTATTCCCAAGTGCTCCTCATCACGCCGGGCACTGCCATGGAATTCTTTGCACCTGGATGAGGAGGGTGGGGCAAGGGTTGCTGCTTGGATTCCGCCTGCCCTGCAATCGGTGCCTTCTACTGTATGTGAACTTCGGTTGGGACAATACTCTGCATTAGCTCCCGCCTCATTAATAGCGAACACAAAAATACAGCTGGAAGGTAGCGGCAAACACAAAGTTCATGTTTTATTAGCCAGATAGGAGGGACACAGGCAGGCCTGGGGGATCAATCAGACTAAACCCCTCTAGCACCAACTGCTCTATTAGCAAAATGGTTTGTGTGGGGTGACCCACAGCAACCCAGCAGTGGGGAAGAACAGAACCATTAACCTAGCAGCCATAGCGTGTGACACATCCCCCTTGTTTTCCTCACTGACGCCATTTGCACTGTTGGATTGGAAGCTCTTGGAGGGAAAGCAATGGTGGGTTTTGTCCACTTTTAGCAGATTCTACCCATTGCAAAGCCCCACAAACAGTTGGGGTGCTGTATAAATCAGAGATGGGCCAGGGTGAAAAAAACATACAGCTGTGGATTCGGAATTCACCCCCAAGTGCAGCGTGTTTGGAACGTGGGCTGTGATTGGCTCACTGTAAAGGTAGGAGCAACTGGCAAAAACATCTGGATTTGGATTCTGAGTCTGCACAGAGTTTGGATCCAGGCTTTCAGTTTACTATTACTAATAGAGCATCTTAAACCAGCTTCATTATTAAGGACTGAACGTGCATTTCAGCAAGAGCTAGTACATCAATGTTGTTTCTGAGGGCATTATATTAGCCATATTAGAAGTGGAGTGACAAGGGTGTTTAGTCTGTCATCTCAGAGTGTGTGTGGGGCGGGGTGGGTGGGAGGGGAGAGAGGGGGAACTTTGAACCATTTTCAATTTTCAAAACCTTGGGACATCTCCAAGGACTTGTTCTATTGCTCAATTCTACACGTTGCTCCAGTCTCACTCTACTGAAGCCCAGGAGCTTGGTTTTTTTTGTTTTTTTTTTTAGTAGAAAACATGTTTAATTTGGCTCCTTTCATACACTGTTCCAAAAAGAAATTCACTCACACAATGTTGTATCCAGTGTACATCTGGATTTGTTAATGTGTTGCCATGAATATCAAGGCAAATGGTGCCAGGAGCTTGTTACAGGAGTGATCAGGGAAAGGGAAAGTCTGGAAGTGAAACATGTTCAAGTTAAACACAGTTGCCCTGCCAGCTGCTGGATCATACACAGGAGCAGAACGGCCTGCTCCAGACCTTTCCCTGTGTTTCATCCCTACCCCCACTCTCCTGTAGCTTGCTGCGGAACTATATGTTCCCATAAACAGATGATACTTTGCCAGAGAAGGGGTTAAACTTCTCCCCTCTGAACAGAGAAAATTTGTACCTCCTAGGAGAGCACCACTAGGTTAAAATGGACACAGCTCACTCAGGAATGTTTGAGGAAGGCATTTGATTTGTTTGCTATATCTCAGGGCCCAATTCTGCAATGCTTTGAAGGAGTGGATAGAATTACTTGTGAGGGCAGAGATGGCTCACATGAGTAAGGACAGCAGGATCAAAGCCTCATCCTCCAGCTGAAGAAATCTGTTTGAGAGGCTTCCTTACTAACACGGTTGGTTTAGTTTATGTTAGGAGGGAATTGATTTGAGGGAACATGAACTCCCTGAAACATACAGAACCCAGAATTCTCCAGATAGTTTCGAGTCTTGCAGGGGAAGAAAGGGAACAACTTGGCATGTGTCTAAACCCTCTTTTCCTCCCCACCCCCACAGGTCTTCCTCAACACCCGTGAACGCCCTCCCAGTGCAGAGCTCAAGTGATGAATATAAAAGTTGTCTTCACGTTGTTCAGCTGTGTGTATCTGATGTGTATCTACCTGCCAGGCCCTCAGTGTCATCCGCAAAGTTCCCAAGCCCACAGAGGCATGGGAAGTAGGGGTGTGCGGGGGTCCTGCACAGCGCCGGCTCTAGCAATTTTGCCGCCCCAAGCACGGCGGCACGCCGCGGGGAGCACTCTGCTGCTTGCCAGTCCCACAGCTCCGGTGGACCTCCTGCAGGCTTCCCTGCGGAGAATCCGGTGGTCCCGCGGCTCCAGTGGACCTCCCACAGGCATGCCTGCAGATGCTCCACCGGAGCCGCGGGACCAGCGGACCCTCCGCAGGCATGCCTGTGGGAGGTCCACCGGAGCAGTCTGCCTCCCTCCCGGCAACCGGCAGAGCGCCCCCCATGGCATGCAGCCCCAAGCTGGCCCCTTGAGCCAGCCCTGGTCCTGCAGCACCCCCAGGTTTTGTGCCCAGTGTCCTGGCCACCGGCCCTGTGCCCCTGCCACCCAGAGTCCCAGCCGCCAGCCCCGCTGCTGCCCAGGGGCTCTGCTGGTGGCCCCAGATCCTGCTCAGCCACAGGCCTGGGATCTCGCTTGGCCGCTGGTCCCAGAAGCTCTGCTGCCAGCCCCGGGGTGCAACCCGGTTGCTAGCCCTGGAGTTCTGCTGGGCCACCAGCCCTGGCCCAAGGGCTTCGCCACGAGCCCCGCATACGGGGTCCCAGCTGCTGGCCCCACACCCGGGGCTTCGAACCTGCCCCTTGCTGTGGCCTCAGCCTCAACCACCTTACCCCTGAGCCACGGCCCTTGTCCCGGCCCCAGCTCTAGGGGGCAGTGAGGAGCACAGATAGGGGTAAGAGAGGTGCAGCTCAGCACCCCCACTCCAAAATCTGTCCCAGCGCCACTGCAAGCCTGGGTAGAAGTCAATGCACTGCTTGCCAACCTGCAGTTCCATGCATAGCCCTTAGAGTCCAATTACATCCCCACGACCACTCCACCCAGCAGTAATGGCACTGATGATTTCCACCACCCAGCCCCACACAGAAAGATTTGTCCCTGTGACAATAAGGGGTGAGCAAAACCTTCTAAGCTGCAATATTTTGTTCTAATCCTGGTTGCTGGGCATGGTGTAGAGGTGGCTGGGTCGTGTTTAGGGGCCGTGATATACAGGTCGGACTAGATGATCTGGTGGTCCTTTCTGGCCTTAAACTCTATGAAACATGCCACTACTGGTGAGCAGACAATGAACACTACCCTGGCTCATGAGCTCTGGGGAGAGAGCTAAGGAACCCAGACTAGGGGTGCGTTTCTTTCTGAGGTGCAGGAGGAACCCCATCTGGGCTGTAGGCAAAGGCAGCACTAAGAAGATGGGGAGCAGGTAACAGCAGCTGGGAGGGATGTTGTTACAATCGATACAACAGCTCCCAAGAGCTGGTTGCACCTGGGTATGTGGCTCCTTTGCGTTTGTTTGGATGCGGTGACATTCGTGTTGTTCCTGACAAGCTTCCCCCTGACTCATGTTTCCCTAGGCTGGACGTGACTGTTCCAGAGGAATGCGAAGAACACGCTCTTAAATTCCGAGGCAGGAATCTGGAAAGAGCCAGGTGTGGTCCAAAAGTCTTTGGAAGCCACTGGCTCTGCTGCACTTTCTCTTTATAAAAGAACGGATGTTTTGGAGAAACTTTCCCCTTCCTGTGACGGGTCTTGGCTGAGGCTGATCCGAGGCTGTTACCGCTCAGCTGCTTTGTCAGGAAGTCCTCATTGCAGCTGGGAAAGGGTAGTCCAGACTGCCGAATCTGAGACATCAGTGGTGGCCTCAGGAGGGAAATGGAGATACTGGGGCACAGACTGAGAGACCTCCTATGCTGAACCAGAACCCACCCTGTTTCCAGGCACTGCCAGCCCTGCCCTGATTTTGCACCCAGGACTGGGAACCAGGCACATTTGCATTCTTCTGAGCCCGCTTGACTAAGGAGTGATTTGCCCAGGGCACACCACCCGGCTTTGCTGAATGAGACCTGATGAGAGTGGGAAAACAAGTGAATTGAACCCGTATGATGAGAACCAGAACCACAGGGGCTGGGTTTCTGGAGGCATCGATCTTAGGTACTTTTATGAGCCCCATCACTACAGCATCTGAGCTCATCATCTACGATGTATCCTCACATCACCCTGTGAGGCAGGGCCAGGCTATTCTCCCCATTGCACTGATGGGGAACTGAGTACAAACAGATCACAGGACTTGCCCAAGGGTCACACAGGGTGATTGGGGATGAGCAGCAGTTGAACTCTGGGTGTCCCAGAGCTCAGGCTGGTGCTCTAACCATTAACTCATCCTTCCCCTGCTTGGTGTGACCCGGGGCTCAGGAATGCAAGCTGGGGCCAGGCTGCTACATCGCAAACTACAGCCACAGCATGTAACGCTGGCATCTCAGCATACTTAAGATCTTTCCTACAATTCTGCCTGCTGGCCTGACGCATCCCTTATTGCTAATGTCGCAGCACCTGCTAGAGAAATGCATCCGTGCTGTTTGACCAGCCTTAAATTTTAAAGGGACAGTGCAGCTAATTGCTCAGCCATTCTAGTGCCATTGGCCTAGCATGGTCTAAGCCCATTGACCCTCAGAGCAGATTCTCTCTTTGCTAAGACCTTTTGAAGGGGTTGACATCTGCCAACTAGTTGTGCAAGCCTGCACCCTAAGATTATAGCAGAGGATGTATTTCACACAGGAAGAAAGCATGCTGTTGTTTGCGTGTCTGTTCGGATACTTCAGGTTTGTGTTGCTATCACTCTGTGTCCCCTTCTCTGAGTCACATCTGGGGCCGAGGCATCACAGGCCTAGCATTTGGACTAGCCTATCCACCACTGGAAGAGTAGGCGTAGCTGAGTGGAAGATGGTGGGTGCCAAACAGTGCAGGCCAGCTCTTAGGCAACTGTCTCCTAGGTTACAAGACCAAGTGGAGCAGTCCAGTGGGTAGGGCATTAAACTGCATTCATGAAACCTAGATTCTGTTCCTGATTCTGCTGTCTACCTGTGTCTGACCACAAGCAAGTCATGTCCTCCATCGATGCCTCAGTTTCTCCTGATAAAACAGCAATAATGATAGTGGCTTTCTTTAGGTAAAGTGCTCTGAGATCTATGAACACTGGGACATTTTGAACTACGTAGCCGGTCAGCAGAGGTAGAGACTGAGAACACAGCTGCAAGAGTGACCCTAGTGACCCGGCATGCTGATCACATCTCCCACAGCAGCCTCCAGCTGATCCAAAAAGCGTGCACACAGAGCATGAGGTGGGGGTTTTCATCCCACATCCCTGTAGTTCAGAGGCTGAAATGGAAGTGAAAGGTAGAGGACTGCTTTGTTAGTTGTCTCCTGTGGGGGAGTTTCCTATGCAGGGTCGTGCACATGTTTCTCTGCAGACTCGCCTCCCCAATTATATGTAATTAGGTGCTTGTACAATTTGTCTGCTATTTCTGTAGGTTTAATACATAGCAGGAAAATTATCCATGAGAGTTTGGCTTAGATGATCAAAACTGAATGCAGGGTAGAACCTATGGGGCCAGAGATTACATTTTAAAATAAACCTCTCCAACTCCGATCTATTCATCATGAGGCAGTGTTGTCTACACGTCAGGGCAGCAGACAAGGAGCCAGGAGACGTCGGGAGCTATTCCTGACTGCCACCAACTCACTGTGTCACCTCAGCACGTCACTCACCTGGCCATTACCTTCTTAAATGGAGTCTAGTAGTGCTTAGCCAGCTTTGTAAAACATTATGAAGATCCTTGGTTAGAAGGTGCTGGACAAATACAAAGTAAAACACCAGGTCCTCAGGTGGTGTAAATCAGCCATGTTCCATTGGATTTAGCACCTGGAAAATAGCAAAGAATTTAGCTAGTATTGAACAAAGTATGAGTGTAGTGTCTGACACATTAAAGGGAGATCGTTTCGCTGAGTGAGGCCTTTTCCATATCGAACTTCTGTGATCTGTGTCAATGCTGGTTTTATTAGATGTTTCTGACTCTTGGCTGCTTTGTTCTCAGCTTCGGGCCTGCAGCTGCAGCCAGGATAACCAACATTTTTAAGTTGCCTCACACATGGGTCCTTGAAATCTGTGGAGGCTGGAGGAGTTTGGCACTGGAGGAGTAAACAAATCATAAAAGGGTCTGGAATGTCTGTTTGCCACTCCCCCGCCCTTCTCAAGAGCACTCTGGGTCTGAGCAGCTTTCACAGGAAGTGGGCTACTGCAGGTACTCTCCATGGTAAAGAGGAACTAATAATAGCCCACATATTTTATCCTAGCCACTCCAGAGCTCAGAGGAATCGTTGCCTGGAACATTTTTATCTGCCATAAATGGCTGTTTTTTCCCTCCTTCTAAAAGCTAGCTGGACATGAGGACTTAGATTCTGCTCTCAGTCAGACCCGTAGAAAGGCAGAGAAATTCAGCATCGCCAGCTCATGATCTCATTGCAAGCCTCACGATATTTGATGTTTTTCTTAAAGCCCCAGCTCCTGGAGTCAAGTTATTACATGAGACTCTCAGCACTCATTTAAAACACACTTCTAGACCCCCATAGCTGTGGACAAAACCTTGACAATGTGAACCAAGTGCATCCCAACGTTCAAAAAACCCAAGTGGCCAATAAAGAGAACCCAAAATGTGTTGTTTTAAGAAATCTCATAATTTTGGCGAGGGGGGTTGATGTGATTTTTGAACTCTTGGGGAGCTGGAAATATTTATGACTTCACCGATTTCCCTGGAGCTACTTTGGATTTACACCGGTGTAACAGAACATGATGCGGCCTAGTGTTTTTTCCCTATCTCTGGACAGAGAGATGGAGGGGATAGGCTCACTTGATACAACTACAGAATTCAAACTCTTGGTGCCTATTCCAGGCCCTTCTCCTCCACTCCCTCCTTCCCCCATTCTGGTAGGATTTCATAGAACCTGAACAGCTCAGCTTTAAAATCTGGATCAGGAGCCTGGAAAGGTCTCTCTGAGCAGATGGCAGCTTGTATGTTTAAAAACAAAACCCCAACATGTGTGCCGCCCAAACCAGGCAAGGAACTAGCTGCAGCCTCTGATGTAGATCCCGAGGGGGTTTTTGCTGGACAAGTGGATGTGTTCTTTTTTGAGATGGACTATAATTTTGCCCAAGAGGGAGTTAAAAAGTCCTCCACTGAACAGTATTGTGCCCATCTGAGCACCCCAGCAATGGAAAGGTAGCTAAAGTCCCTGGTAATATAATTATTATGTCGGAGCCTGCAGGCTTACTCCTCTCTTCCTGCAGGGTCTAAAGACATCAGTGGGCCACATTCTCTCCTGTATGATATGTTTGGCACAGGAGGGAGCTGCCAGAGAGCAAGAGGAGAGAATTTGGGCATTGGCATTACAGAGTCATGAGCCTAGATTCAAGGCTGGAACTATTCACAGACACTGCCAGGGCCTGCCCCACCTGTGGTGAGGGGGAGACGCGGGTGTGCACCCGCCTGCAGCCCCTCTTCCATCTCCTCCAGAACCTCTAGCTGAGGCTCTGGCTGCACTTTTCCCCATCCAAGACCTCCACATCAGCCTCCTCCTGGCAGTGGCCAAGGCAGCTGTTTGTCAGCCCAAAGAGGTGGAAGCTCAACTGGGAGTGACGGGGCAGCATCCCTGTGACAGGGTGTTTTCCATTTTGCCTGGATGTGTGCATGGAAGATTTCCTCTGGGTGATTTCAGGACACGAGCTTCTCCCTCTACGGGAGATGCTCCTCTTTCCTCATGCTCAGTCCCTGCTGGCCCACAGGCTGAGAGGCCCAAAGGTGGAATGGATTCTGGTTCTCTCTTGTGGCAGCTCCTAGCATTAAGGCAAACTCCTCATTTTAAAAAGCACCTAAGCCGTGCATCATAGAACAACATTTTGGTGGTAAGTGACTTATCAGACACCTTGGGCCTTAGCAGTCCCTGGAGCATGCTAAAAATCACCCACAATTATACCGCTTAGCACCTACCCTACATGATTGCTCTATAATTACACAGGGCTGCCTAACGACACTATGATTAATTCTATAAATAAATGCATAGGACACAGGGTCATACCTTCTGATCGAGGCTCGACCAATGGAAAAACACTTCTAGTGCAGTCTTCATGGGCCTGGCCATGTAACCTAGCTGGGGTGGTGGTTTCTAATCAGTCTGTACCTATGAGATTAGAGACCTAGGCGTGACCCTCCTTTATGGCAAAACACTCCTTAAAATCAAGTCAGGCCAAATTTCTCTGTGGCCTCAGGATCATATTTAGGGAAAGGGGGAAATAAAGGTACTTTCCGCTGTGCCAATATGTAAGCATTGCATTTGCCCATGGTAGTGCTAAACTGGCTTAGTTTAACGTGGTGCATGGAGGGGCAGAGAACTATTCACAAGATGAACTACCCTCTCCCCCAGTAGGATTTGAACATGGCTCTCTCTTACCTTCAAAGCAGTTAAAAAATGTATGTAGGTGAGTGAAAGACAGGCTAGCTCACTGCAAGGCCACATTAAAGGAGAAACTTAACACTGCTCACAGCCCAGTTAGACCTATAGGCAGGTAGTGAATGAGGGTATGTCTACACTGCAATGTAAGGCCAGGGTCTGAATTTAGGATCAGACCCACAAATTGTGCTAACCCAAGGCTCGGACTCAGGATCCCACAGGGGTGGACGGTCTGAGCCTGAGTCAAGCTGGGATCCAGGGTTCAAGCCCTATTGCTTTGCAGTGTAGTCATGGCCCCACTGAACTCATGCTCTGAGAGTCCTCCAAAAATATCACACAACCCCAAGGGCCAACTTTCTTTGTCCTCTGGACAGTCAAGAGGTGGACAGTCACATTTTCCCACACTGCACCAGTGCACTAGGAGCAAAGAGCTAGAGCAGCCACATTTTGGGAGAGTGCTAGGAAGTCTGGGCTATGAGTGGTTGATCATGGGCCCAGATAATGCAATGTAGACACTGGAGTCCCAGCTTGGGACCTAGTGTTCAACAGTTGCTAACCTGGGGTTACGAATGAGTGTAGATCCTCAAGCTGTAGGTTAACAAAGCAACAATCTGCTCACTCACGTTCTACTAACCTTCATCTTACATTGCAGTGTAGAGATTCATAGATTCATAAACTCTAGGGCTGGAAGGGACCTTGACAGGTCATCGAGTCCAG
This sequence comes from Chelonoidis abingdonii, assembly GCF_003597395.2. NCBI lineage: Eukaryota > Metazoa > Chordata > Testudines > Testudinidae > Chelonoidis > Chelonoidis abingdonii. The sequence goes on from NC_133772.1 coordinate 17,100,216, forward strand.
TCCGCTGCCCTCATGGCAGGACCAAATACTGTCTAGACCATCCCTGATAGACATTTATCTAACCTATTCTTAAATATCTCCAGAGATGGAGATTCCACAATCTCCCTAGGAAGATATCCTGAGAGACCTTTTAAGAGAGAAAGAAAGAAAGAGAAAATCTGAGACTGGCATTTGCCACGAATTTTGGGTCCAGATCTGAATTTTCCTGAAACTAAGGGGGACATTGGTTCTGAGGTTTGGGTCCAGCCCATCTTACTGTCAGAGGCCAGGATCTGAACTGGCTTATCTAGACAAGTTCAGACCCATATGACAGTTTAGGGGTGCTCTGATCCAGGGTTATTTTGTCTGGCCTGTTTTAAAACCAAGACCCTAGCTGGAGTTATGTGGTGTTCAGATCTGGGACTTAGGTTCTAGCCCTTTCTCTAGTTACAAGACATAAATTCTTGGGCTCCAAAAGGATCTTGCTTCGGGGTATCAGAAGATTCATGCCCTAAGCACAGCTGGTGTCACTCTGTTTCAAAAAGTATCATGCTGTTGTAGCCACCTTGGAGAAGCTAGACCAGTGAACAAAACTGCAGAGAAATCAGAAGTCTACCAAAAATACCCCAAGGAAGAACCTTCTGCCTGAAGCTGTTCTCAGCAATAACAGAAGGAGAAGATTGTGCTGAGCTCAGGAGAGAGATTTGCCAGTCCTGGGATGTGTTTATGGGGAGTATTGTTTAAGAGATTAGTACTAGATTACTGACAGAGACCAGCTGTTCTCTGAATCTCGCCCCTCCCCTCCATCCCAGCCAAGGCATTTTGCTTCACTCTGAGCCCAAAAAAGGAATGCATTTCCCTTCCTGCCTGTGTGGCGTCTGACGTGGCCGGACTTGCACACGTCAGCAGAATCGACTCCCCATGAGGAGCCTGGTGAAAGCTGCTTATAAACATGTGACGTAGGAGACAAACAGACACACAGAAAGCTGTTAACCCCTCCAAATCCAAAGCTGGCGCTGGGGGAGGGCCAGAGCTGAAGGGACAGAAATTCCACCACAGGAAGCCAAAATAAGTTCCGTCTTGCAGTAACACACACATACACACACACACACTGCTAACCCCAAGCATTCAAAAATCATGAGTCCCCCTGCTCCAAAAAAAGGCCCTGATTGGCTTGAAAATCATGAGGAAAAAAAACACTGGGTTCTTTTTATTTGCTCTGTGAGTTTTGAGCCTTTAGGTCACACTAGCTTCTTATTTTAAAGCCTTTCTCTGCAACCATGATGAGGGCTACACATTTCCTGTTAGAAGTGAAAGCTTTCATTTGTCTTGCAATTTCATGATTCCAGCAGCTGGGACTTTAATATAAGCACTAACAATTGTAAGGCACCCCATGAAATCAAAAGTTGGCAACACTGCTATAAACACCCCCCCAACTCCCTGCAGTGTACTACAGTGTGTGTGGGTATTGGGGGGAGGGGGAGAGGGAGAGAGAGAGGTCAATCTGCAGGAGTCAGGAGAGAGCATGTCCTCATGGTACAACTGGGCAGAGAATAAAAGTCCCTGTTGGGGTTTCTGCAGAGATGTTAATTATCTTCTCTGTGGACAGGCTGAAGGAGGGATATGAATCTGGTCCATTTCACCTACTGCACCATGGCACTAAAGGGCTGAAACCCTGAAGGTAGGTGAGCAAGACACTCAACCCTTGCTCAGTGAATTCCTGACAGATTCTCTTCTGTTATGCCCAATCCAGATCTGACAGTGGGTAGCTTTTCAAACTGTTCTGAAAAACAGGAGCAGCCTTAAGATAGTCCCCATCACCCAGTTCCTGCTTTCCAACTTCCATGTACCTGGTAAACAAGCCATCCAGCAAGCAATTGTTAACTAGGAACTTAGCCAGACAAGGTATATGAGGTAATGTAATGTATTGGACCAACTTCTACTGGAAGAGACGAGCTTTTGTGGTTGCATAGAACTCTTCTTCAGGTCTGGGAAAGGTACTCAAAGTGTGACAAATTGGAACAGATTGGTTAGCAGGAGTTAACACGTTGCAAGAACTATACAAGCAGGGGCAGCTCCAGACCCCAGCACGCCAAGCACATGCTTGGGGCAGCATGTCGCAGGGGGAGCTCTGCCGGTCGTCGGGAGGGCGGCAGGCGGCTCTGGTGGACCTCCCGCAGGAATGCCTGCGGAGGGTCTGGTGGAGCCGCGGGACCAGCGGACCCTCCGCAGGCACGCCTGCGGGATGTCCACCGGAGCCGTGGGACCGGCGACTGGCAGAGCACCTCCCGCAGCATGCCGCCCTGCTTGGGGCAGCGAAATGTCTAGAGCCGCCCCTGTATACAAGGTGAAGTGGGCAGTTAACACCTCTGCAGACAGTAGACAAAGGTTTCTAGCGGGTTACAGCTTTTTGTAATGAGTCATAAATCCAGTGTCTTTATTAAGTCCATGATTTTTATATGTCTACACTACAGACCTTACAGCAGCACAGTGGTAGCTCTAACAGCAAGAGAGCATCTCCCACCAACATAGCACTGTCCACACAGGCACTTTTGTTGGTCCTGGGTGTGTGGGTTTTTTTTCACACTCATGACTGACAAAAGTTTTACCAGTAGAAGTCCAAGGGTAGATATAGCCTTAGTGTCTAGCAAAGTTATGAATTTAAGCTTCCAGGCTCATCTTTCAAAGAGCTCTGTGTAAGCTCCAAAGCTTGTCTGTTTTTCACCAATAGAAGTTGGTCTAATAAAAGAGATTACCTCACCCACCTTCTCTGCCTAGAATTGTGGGACTAAAACAGCTATGACAACATTGCAAACTCCAAACTTGTTAATGTTTCTCTTTATTAACCCAGCTTTTTGCCCCCGGAGCGTATTTCTTGGCAGGGAAAATAATCAGTAGTTTCTTTAATGAATTTCACCTATTGTACTGTTTTCAAATTGGCCGTAAACCTTGAGTTTAATAGGATTTCATGAATGTCTGTGGTATTTGAAGTTATTTGCTGAATAATTTCTATAAGTAATTCTGGTCAGCAAACAGTTCACAAGCATTGAAACCTAAGCTGTGCTTAGTTCTGAGTGTACACGGATTGTAGGTCACATGGTATTGTTTCGGGTCCCTGATTGGAGAAGCATAATGTAGGCCACCAATAGAAATCTGGAACCTGCCAAGTTGAATCTGGTTTACTTTATTGAATTCCCAGGTTCATACCAACAGGGTCTCCTGAGGGACAGAAATTCTCGCACAATTAAATACACTGTGAAAGCATTCATAGACCAGCAGAGATTGCTGTGATGCTGTCAGCCATGGGATGTATCCCCAGAAGTCTTAGCACCATGAGTGATAACCACCAAGAGGTATTGAAGCACCAGTAAAAATGCAGGGCTTTACAGCTGCTGCTCTCCATCATGATAGGCTAAAGTAACTCAAGGGTAGATCCCTCAACTTAACTCTAGAGTAAAATGCATCCTTACAATCAGGCTTACCATCGGCCTACCCTTGTCTGAAAATTTGACGTTTTCTAAGTAAGCATGCAATGTCTACCTCTCTCGGCTGGTCTACAGAGGGATAAGAGCCTCGCTACTGCTATCAGCTAATGGAAATACTCCTTTAACTCTGGGATATAGGCCTTTGGTTTTGGTGTAGAACGTCTCAGGTTGTATATATCCTTGCTTGGGACCAATAGTTGGGGAACAAGGGTCTCTTTTCTCTCTTCCAGTCTTGATCCAGACAGCTCCATATATGTGTGGATTGTCAGCAGGTGAGGTTGTTGATGGAAGGAGCTCAAACCACAGACATTTGGATCCAGATCTAGGATTTCAAATGCCTCAGAATCCAAGTCTGGGATTTCAGTTCAGTCCCTTTTGAAGATAGGAGCCATTCGCAAACATGGATCCGATTCCAGGCTTCAGATTTCAGATACCCTCAAGGAGGTTGCAGGTAATCGTCTCCTGTGGCTGTAATATTTCAGTATCATTTCAGTGGTTGGGTTTAGCGTGCAGGTGCTGGGTGGTAGTGGTGGCCTGTAGTATACAAAAGGTCAGACCAGAGGATGGAGTGGACCCTTCTGGCCTTCAACTGTATGAGTCTAGATGCTGTTCCATCCAGGGATTTTAATTCTCAGCAGCCTCCTCTGTTACAGGAAACTTTCAGATAGAGACAGTGGGAGGATGGAGCACAAATGTGGGGACTGAAGTGAGCGCATGAGCCATAGTTCTCCACTCCCCCTTGTGGCCAGGATGGGAGGCATTCTGAAAGCACAAGCCTACTTCCCATCAGCTAGAACTGCGGAGCTGGAGTTTTATTATGCCTATTGTGTGCTGTTTATCCAGCCCCTGCCACTTCTCCTTCCCTGTGCCATGGGAGCCATCGTGTTTCCTACGCAGATAACCCGAACAGTAACTTTGCTAATCTCTGCCATTATCCAGCTTCCTGTTCAGGTCATAAGAACAAGAACAAATCTAGAATTTTAAGATAGATCTCAGATTAGAGTTACTGGCCCCCGCTCCTCCTTGCCCTGAACAGCACCCAATGCCAACTCCCTCCTCCTGCCCCCGTAATATACTGCAGATCCAGCCTCTGCAGAGAGAGATTATGGGGTAAAAAGGGCCTAGGATTGAGGAGAAGATACACAAGACTTTGGGTTTTTCTTTATATGACCAATGGAAAATCGACTGTCACCAACGCTGACTCCAATCACCCTCTAAATGGGGGAAGAGGACCTTTTATTTTATGTTAGAATTTTATACTGCCACCCATCACCACAATATCTGGGCACTTTTTCCATGTAAAACTGATAGCAGAATCCCTAGTGGACTTCATGGAGTGTCTGATTCTTCTCCTTTTTTGGGGTTAAAAAATAAAATTTGTGTGGGGTTGTGTTTTTGATTGTTTACATTTTATTCATTTGGCCTTCTGGTTATTGTACAGGGCCAGCTTTAAGATGATACACCTGATTCCCTGGAATCGGGCCCCGCACCGAAGGGGGCCCCACTCCAGGGGTCTTTGGTGGCATTTCAGCGGCAGGGGGTCCACTCTGGGGCTCTTCGGCAGTGGGAGGTCCTTCAGTGTCACGGAAAACCCAGAGCAGGCCCCCCGTTGCTGAAGTGCTGTCGAAGCCCCAGACCACCGTCAAGTATTCCATTCGGGCCCCGCGGGTTATAAAGCCAGCCCTGATTGGGTAAACAGGGTGGGTCAGTGTTGAGAGTATCATTCGAATGGTGGAAAGGCTTTTTCGAAGAAGGTGGTCTAGGGCAAAAAGTTCTGCTGCGTTTCTTGAAGATGGTCAGACTCTGGCTTTGTCCCATCTCGTCCAGAAGTCTTCGAAAAAGCCTTTCCACCATAAGAATGACACTTTGAGAGGTGGCCAGTCAAGAACGGAAGAGACACCAAAAACCAAAACAAAAAAACCCATATAAAACTGGTGATAGAGAAGGGAGAAAGCCCCCAAAACATCTCCGTTCTAAGCATATTGGCTGAAGAACTTTGTAAATTAACTTTACATGAGACAAAAACAAACGAACAAAGGAACCCCTCCTTCAAAGTTGCTTTTCAGATTACGGAAGTCAACAGTGAGCTGAGGGTATCCTTCCCCAGTAAAAGCAAAAGTGTATCGTCTCCCAGATCTGCCAACCTTTTCCCTTCTCCTGGGAAGTTGTCCAAATACATCGAAGTTTGGAAGAAGACTTGGTCCCACACAATGTAATTGACATAGGACTTTATTTTCCAAAGTCGATAAGATTGAATCATTTTTTGACATTTTTTGTTTGCTAAACAGGGACAGGAATCTTCAGATGAGGACACTGTCCAACAAGAGGAGACTAAACCAAAAAAGTTGGTCAAAGACAAGGGAAAAAGGTACTGTAAAGCCATTAAGCATGTACCAAAATACATGATTGCCCTCCCCCACTACTTACAAAACAACCTCTCTACCCTCACTCGCTTTCGAGATCACTATCATTGTATTATCCTGATGTCCCGGTAACAGCCAAGAATGGATCATCATGCACCATCCAATGATGGAACTGTTCATTACAGCCATAAATGTTTGTTTTTAGGATCGTTGGCACTACTGGCTTATTGTTTAGTAAAGGGCATTTCATTCGTAGCTTACTGTGTGGTGCTCAGTTTTAATTTTGTGTACATTCCACATCACATACTGGTTGATTAAAATTTTCCTACACCCCATTAAACTCTTTTCCTTCTACAGATAAGTACTCCATCAGAAGACTATTTTCCTCAGCATTTCAAGTCATTGTTTCCGTCCCAACTAACAATTAGCAACGTAAGACGTAAAGAGGCACTGCAAGAAAATCACCTTAGCTAGTGTTTTCAAAAGGGACCTGTGAAACAAAATTCACTTCCTAATATTTGTGGTGAAATGGAGAGTGGAAGCTAATGTAAATTTTGCTAGAATTGAATGCACATTTCTCTAGCGTCAAGAAAATTCAAGGAAAGGATTCAAGTTGAACTTTTATTTTTTATATTTAATGCTTTTCAGGCTAGTTGGTGTCAAACATTGTTTGTCTTTTAATATTAGTTATTTTAGTAAAAGAGGCTTCCTTTTCCAAGTTTCTATGATCCAAATGTTGTTTAATTGTTTGAAATTCAGCACACTGGGACCTAAAAGTAACAATACACTTTTAAATGCAGGAAACAGAAACCACTGCCCTTTTGCTTGCAGTCCGATGCACCACAGATTGCAGGTTGAGGATTATCGGGTCAGGGGAATAATGGCAGAAATGGGTTGTTCACGTTCAATTCTAATTTGGCCATGAGTAGCACATGGAACTTCTCTCAGCTCTTCTAACCTGCCAGGAGGGTGCACCTCAGCACCTGTTGCTTCAATCCATTCTTCCTGTTAAGTCCTGTAAATGTTTAATAGGAGACAGTTGTTATCTCTGTTACCTAGGCAGATGGTTTAGGTTACTGAGCTTGTGAACAAGGACTAATTGGAAAGTGGCAGATGTCAGTAAGTGAAAGTGCCAGACAGAAAACGGGCTTAAATAAGTAATTAGATGAGGTGGGATAGTGGTGGAGCTAGAGCTACCTCTACAGTATCCAGTGGAGAAAGAGTGGGTCAGTAGCCAGGAACCCTAGAAAGGTGCTCTTTGTTTAAGCCTTGGTGTAACTTATTTAGAGTTGGGGCTACAGCTAACCCAAGGACTGTCTCATTTGGGTCTGAGAGAAATGGATCCATGCGTAACACAATGGCAAGCCAATAATGTCTGAGTCCCCTTCAGTGCCTCCAGTGAACAGACTAGGGATCTTTAAACACGCTGCATAAGAGCTCCCAGTCCAGAAATCTTGGGATCAGGTCCCACTGATGACTGCTCACATTACCCAAGAGCAGGAGGAGAGAAATCTAGAAGTTTGCTGCTGAACAAGTGGAAACATGAAACCTTCTTCATCAGGCGTTCCCTTTGCTTAAGACAACGCATGCATGTTCTGCAGTGTATGTGCACACGCTTTTGGTTTTCCTGTTGGGCATGTACACATTTTGTTTGATTGTGTATACACACTTGTTTGTGAACACATTTGTGTTGTTGGGCACGCAGGTGCATCTGTACCTGAGCTTTTATGCACCTGTGTGCATGTGTATTTAAGCACAGTTGTGCAACATCTGCATTTTCTTGCATGCACCTATATGTAAATGTGTATAAGTCTGTACATGGCACCTAGATACTACGTGATAGGTCCATTAGAAATACAGAGACAGATGGAGGACCCTGGCACTAGAATACATTCTTAGATGCAGATGGCATCCAGTTCACTGAAGACCATGAAACTGAGGTCACCATGGTCACAAAGAGCAAGAAGGCACATTACGTCAATCCTGATCGCTGCGGAATGTCCTTACGATGCCTGCGGTGCAGAGCGAAGGCTTATTTGAGGAACGAGTTGGTCACAATTTGAGTCAAAGCCTTCCACAACCTCAGAGGAAGCTGGAGATAGGTTTTCATAGCCTAATGATAGCTGTTTGGTGCCAGCAGAGAATGGGAGAGGTGAATGATGCCCCAGAGGGTGGGTATAAATGGAGATGAGATTATGATGCTTCTTTGATTCTTCAATAAAATTCTTTTCCCAGTGGTCTGACAAAATTCACACAGGGCCAGACCCATGGCTGGTGTATGTAGATGTAGCTCCATTGGAGGCAGCTGATCTGGCCACAGAATTTTATAAGTCATGTGCAGTAGTGAGTAGTGAATTACAGGTGACGTCTATAGGAGTGTGTGCTTTGAAGGCAGGAATAGCTGGTGTCTTAAGAAGTTAGCAGCTATTTAATTCGACTCTGATCTACAGAAAAGAGGGACCAAGCATCTGGGGTAGATGGACATGAAGCAGAACAGCCCCAGCCCACATCACGAAGGGCTACTGCTGAGGAAGCTGGGCTTAAAAATAGAGAGTCCTTTAAACAAATCAACAGGTGTCATATGAAAATCATAAAAAAGAAATAGGACTCCCTCCTGACTGCCTTATATAGGCAAAGTGCTCTGAAGAGACTCAGCGTGGTTATCTTCCGGGTGAGCAAACCCAGACGTGTTTAAGCTTTGGGTTCCCCTCCATTGATCTAAAACAGAACTGAGTCCTCCACCTCAGTCCTCTACTCCTGGAGCACTGTGTGCTTCTGGATAGACCATGTCCTCTCACAGCTGGTGTGGAGCTCTGTGCATGGGCTGCTGTTGTGCCTGGCTGGTTTTGGATCAGCCTGGTTTGGGCTCCCACTGTGGTAGTCTCATGGGTTGGCAGTACCACCATATTTTTTTTCTCCCTGTCGTGCGTGGACGGGGACTCACCTGGCTGTAAAATTTGCAGGCACTCTCCCCTTGATCCAGGGATATTTTTTTTCCCCCAACATGCAGTTATTTTTTCAGCACATTTGGGGCTGGCCTTCTTCCTATCAGACCTACAACAGGTGCCCAGTCCGCTGGCTCCTTTTGGCTGGCCTGTAGAAATGGAGTTGCCACTACCGCACCAGAAGCCCCAACCATTTGAATCATTTCCCCAGCCCTAAATGATTTTCATCCTGAAAGGAGAGCAAGAGACTGAATACCATTGCCCCTTAACTGCTCTCAAGTTCGCTGCTGGGCAAGCTGAGCCAATTCCAGATCCCTGGGTATTTCAGATATCTCCTTACTCACACAATGAGTAACATTATACCAGATGCCATCATCTCTGTGGCACATGCAGAGTGAAGAATGCCTGATGGGTCATGTGACTCGGAGAAAATCATTCTCCCCAGCTGTGTTTACACATCAAGTTGTTATAGCCCCAGTCAAACTGAACCACAGGGCCGTCCTTAGCCATAGGCAGAATAGGCAGCCACATAGGGCCTCACTCTGCCTGGGGGCACCACTCTGCAGGCAGCCCAGACAGACGGGAAGCAGTGGAGCATGTGAGAGCAGGGCTGCTGGGTCCTAGAGAGAGCAGAATGCTGCACAGTCTGAGGAATGGGATTGGCTGGGGTCTCTGGGAAGGGGAGGAGGTAGGGGTAGGGGTAGGAGCTCACCTGTGAGTGTGACTCTTTCCCCCCAGCTGAGGTGAGGCGAGGCAGGCTCTGTGGCTCTGGAACCAGTATCCTTTGTTGCCCCCCATAACATCCATTCTTCTCCCCCCCTGCCCCACGGAGCACCCTACCTTTCTCCCTCCTCCCCAGGAGCATCCCTCTCTCTCTTCTCCCTCCCCTCCGTCAGGGCTGGGTTGGGTGAGGTGCTGGGGGGAAGAGGCTGGCTGGCTGCCTGCTGAGGAATGAAAGTGAAAGTAACTCACTTCCTCGGCAGCGAGCCAGGATTGGAATGTCACACAGGGCTGGGCTGGGGTAAGCCAGATGTGTGAAAAATCAGGATAGGGGATTCGGGTACAATGAACAGATATCCCTATTTTATAGGGACAGTCCCAATTTTGGGGTCTTTTTCTTATATAGGCTCCTTTTACCCCTTCCCCTTCCCTGTCCTGATTTTTCACACTTGCTGTCTGGTCACTCTAGGTGGGGGTAATTGGTGCCTATATAAGACAAAGCCCCAAATATCGGGACTGGCCCTATAAAATCAGGATATCTGGATCTGGTCACCCTAGCTGGGGAGCGCCTCTCCCCCCGGCTGGCAGCTGCCAGCGATCCATCTCATCCAGGGGGAGCTGCACAGGGCAGGATGAGCTGCTGTGGCTCCATGGGTGCCCCGTCCCTGAGATCAGATGCTGTGCTAACTTCACCATGGTCCGCAAGGCTGGTGGTGGTGCCCATTGGCGTGTGATTGGACCTGAGGGTTTGCTGCTGCTGTTGCCACTCTGCACCCCAAGAGGTGGATTTTGGGGTCCTGCAGTTTTCCACCTATCTCCTCCTCTACTGCAGCTGTTGGACCAGCAGGCTGGGGGGTGAGCCAAGCATGAAAGCAGTACTGTGTTGCCATTTAGATTGTCATTTAACAACTTTGTTTGCCAAAAATTCTTGCTAACAATCCTGAATCCAATTTCAATATTTTTTTATAAAAAAAATCAATATCTTAGCCAAAAACAGAAAATTAAGTTGTTGACAATTATTAGTGACAGGTTTGGTTTGAGGCAGGGAGTGGGCCAGTTTTCATCAGAGAAACAAAAAATGTTGACTGACTTTCCTATAGCCTGTTACTCCTGATAAGAGCCCTCCAACAACTGTAATATGCTCATCTCCTTACTAGTGTATAAAGCAGGGGTCGGCAACCTACGGCACACGTGTCAAAGGTGGCAGGTGAGCTGATTTTTGATGGTATGCAGCGGCAGGCTGAGCGGCTCAGCCCATCACTGCTCTGGGGTTCCGGCTGCTGCCCTATTGCCAGCTGGGATACCAGCCATCGGCCCCACTCAGCACCTGCTGCTGGCCTGGGGACCCCCAAGGAACCCCAGGCTGGCAGTGGGCTGAGCAGGACCGGTGGCCAAGACCTCAGATAATAACAATAGTTGAGATATCAATCTGAGGAAGTTTATGAAGCATTGGTTGCTATTTTGGAAGAAGCCAGAGATCCAAAAGTTAAAAGTGAAGCACAGTCATTGGCCTCTGAAATATCCAGCTTCAAGTTTCTAACATCTGTCATAATCTGGTATGACATTCTTGTTAAAATCTCAAGTGTAAGCAAAATAATGCAGAGTCCAATGATGCAGCTTGATTCAACACTTACCTTACTAAACAACACACAAGACTTTTAGTGAAATACAGAGAACATGGATTCAAAGAAGCACAGGTTACAGCAAGAGAGCTTGCACAGGCACTCGGTGTAGAACCAAAATTTCCATGTGCGAATGTGACACGAGTTTCAAGGAAAAAACGACAAATGGAATATGAAGGAGCAGATGAGCCCATAGACGATCCAGAAAAGAAATTTGAGGTTGAATTTTTTAATGTTGTGATGGATAAAGCAGTATCTGCTGTTGATGAAAGGTTTAATACCTTGCAAGTACACCATGAACAGTTTGGATTTTTGTATGACATAACTAAATTCAACGAAATAGGAAAACAAGAGCAACTAATGACAAAGTGCAAGAACCTAGAGAGCCTTCTGAAGCACGGTGATAGTTTTGATTTAAATGGACTTGAACTGTACGAAGAATTGAGTACACTGTCATCAATGTTGCCACATGCAAAATCGGTGATGGACATTGTACAGTTTATTCATACCCGCAAACTTGTTGACATATATCCTAATGTGTACATTGCCACTCGTATTCTACTGACAATTCCTGTAACAGTAGCATCAGGAGAACGGAGTTTCTCAAAACTAAAGCTCATTAAAAACTATCTCTGCTCTACAATGAGTCAGGAACGCTTAACTGGTCTTGCTATTCTTGCAATCGAACAAGACATGACTTTATCTTTGTCATACGATGACATTATTACTGATTTTGCAGCCAAAAAAGCCAGAAAGATTGCTTTTAATTAAAAACAAATCTTTGTTTCAATACCTCTTCATATAAATTTCCAATAAAATTTTGACAAATTAAAAAAATTATATTATTTGCATCATTCTGTCAAATCAGAATTTTTTCTATAGTGCTACTTCTTTAGTGCTAGTCCATCAGCATTACAGTGTGCTTAATTAAGTTAAACTGGTTTTAATAACGTGAATGTGGCAAGTTTTCCAGTACTGTATGCTTATATTTGTGTTGCTAAGAGCAGATCAGGCACAGGGGCACCAGTTTAATAATCTCGGCTAGGGTACCATAAATCCTAAGGACGGCCCTGCTGAACCAAGTACCAAAAAATTCCATCTAGGGCCTGATTTTCAAGGGACCGGCACACACTACTGGGACTAGCTTTTCAGAGGAGCTCAGCAGTTAATGTTCAGAACTGAGGCTGAGAGGCTTTGACAAGCTGGCCACACAAACCTTGGAAGAAGGCTCATGCAGTTCTCCATGAGCATGCTCAGTGCATCTCTAACATATCCATCAGCGTTCGGATTCTATCCCTGGTTTTGCTACCAACTCACAATGTGGCTCTGGGGGAAGTTGCTATTTTGCAGTAGCTTCCTCATCTTTAAAAGGAAAATGGCAGATATTTACCCACTCCAACATTGCAAGACTTAAGTCATTGGTCTACATGAAAAGCTTTGAGATCCATGCATGAAAGAGGCAATATAAATATAAATATAAAAGCTAATCAGTGAAAGCACTATGCTGAGTTGGTGGCTGAGTAGAAGCAGACATCAGGTTCGTTGTGATGAGAACCAAGTCTGGGGGCCTCTCTGATACTTTGCTAGCAACTTAACCACTGCTAGTGCAATTTTTGATATTTACCAAGTTAAAACCTAAAGGAGGCCTATGTAGTTACTCACTTTAAGTCATGACATTAGCAAATGAAATTAATGCAATGCGTTTGCATGAATGCCCAGGACAGGCTTGTCTTAACTAGCCCACTCTTCTGAAATTCGATAAGGGTAATTAATGCAGGGATCAGAAAAAGCTTTGCGGGAAACAGGATCACTGTTTATCTGTACCAGGAAGGATTGCATCAGAGTCATTTCCCAGGAGAGCGCAGCTTAGGCCAGATATGGGCAAAGCAGAGGGGAGGATCATGGTGCCCAGCTACAGAGGGACACAAAAAATAAATTGCCAATGTGGTCTCGAAGTAGGATCAACGTTTCTGATGCTCATCCCCTTGCGCTACTCAGACTTGTCACCGCAGTGCGCAAACTCCGATGTCAGGAGCACCAAGGTCACTCATCAGCAAGACTTGACTCAGGGAGTTTAATGAGTCACTAGAGCAAGCAGACAGGAGTGAAAGTAACACCATAGGAGTAGCTATGAATAACAAAATGACCTGAATGCCATTGGCCCTTAAGTTCTTTTTGATTGTAGTTTTACACTAAAAACTCAGAGGAAAAGCAGAATCTCACATACACTTTTCTGGGTCAGCCAAAAGAAACTAAGTATTGACTGTACACTGCAAAAGTCCTGGCAAAGCATTGGTCTGGAGAGTTTCTCACTTTGGATTTTATTCTGATTTAGCAAGGGGTTTTAAGGAGATGGCTGTGATACGCTAGAAGTTGCCCATTCGGTGCAATCATGGCTGTAAGTTGTAGCTGTTTGGAAGCATCAGGAATGTCCTCTGGGGACCTTTCTTCTTATTGCTGGAGGATTTGTTGGGCACCTCAAAGGAGGCTTATGGGGTGCTCACCTGCTTAGTTGAAGAGTGTTGAAATTTTAACAGAGAAGCCTTTTATCCAAAATGTTCATTGTTGATGTTAAGGAGGTGCTAATGGACAGCCACTCTTTTGGTCAACCTGAGGGATTGAACCAGGGACCTCCAGAGGTAATAGCATGATCTTAAGCTAAAGAGCCAAGGCTTTGTAACAATGGGCTGGCAACAACTCTCATTATTTGCTCGTTGGCACAGAGGAGTACCTGTAACACCCAACAGCGAATTACACAAACAAAGCGACAGTGACTAATAATCCCTTCTCCTCTCAATTGCTCAACTTTCACTCTCTTGTGACCAATTACATTAGCTTTCCAGTTATCCCTTGGGTCCTGCCCTCCTGGACAGGCCTGAATTAAGCTGGGGTGGGTGGGGGTGGGAGTGGCAGCTAGGGTGACCAGACAGCATATGTGAAAAACTGGGACCGGGTGGGGATAATAGGAGCCTATTAAAGAAAAAGGCACAAAAAGCAGGACTATCCCTATAAAATTGGAACATCTGGTCACCCTAGTGGCGGCGGAATGAGGAAAGAGGTGGGGAGGAGGAAAGAATCCTTTCAGGGCTTCTTTATAGAAGTGCACAAACTCAAGTACCACTCCCCCCAACACACGCATGTGCACGCACACACATGCACGCGCACACGAGGTAGGCCATCCTTACCCTGGTATCACTGAAATGCCACCTCCTCTGGAGAAAGCCTGTTCAGTGAATTTCCAGATAGAAAGACGGATGAAATGTAACTACCAGAGGCGGCTATTCTATAGGATCTGCTAGCAGCAAGCACTGCTTTATAAACCAACTCATCTATCCTAAAATGGCTACAGCACAGAACCTTCAAAAATTCCTAATCCAGATTGAGCCACTCTCTCATTCAGTGGGACCTCAAAAAAATATCACTTGTTTGTACCTCACTTTATCCATCAGGAAGCCTGGGCATCAAGCAGAAAACACCGTGGAAAACAGCCCCAATACCTGAGCTATGCTCTCCTGGATAAGTACACTTGGCTGGCCAATGTTTAAATTGTGGATTATTTTATTCACTGTGATTTACCAAACACCCAATAGATGGCACCATTGCTATAGGGGAAAATAACAGAGTGCTTCTCATACATATTTCCAACTGGCAAACTGGATGATTGCATCGGACTGAGCTAAGGTGAGATAATATCTTTTATTGGACCAACTTCCATTGGGGAGAAAAAGATATTATCTCACCCACCTTGTCTCTCTAATATCCTAGGACCAACATGGCTACAACATATAGTGTTGTACAGAGCTGTCACTTATTCCAATTTAAATATCCTGTTGTAGTAATTCATACACAGTCCCCGAAGTAGAAGACTGGATAGCAGAGGCTGTGAACTGCAACTAATTTTTTATTTTTTAGAGTGGTCCCTTGTTTCATTTATTTTATCACACAGATTAAGTTAGGCAATAGCCTTTTCCTCTTTTGGGACACTGGTTCATAGACACCTTGCATTAACTAAGAGTATGATATTGCAAATAGCAAGAGGCTGCAAACAGTGAGAAGTCATCCACAATACAGTGCGCCTCCACTTCAAGGCATTTTGCACATATGAACTAAAATATTCTGCAGAATCCAATGTTGTGTTATTTATTTGCATTCATTTCATGCACAGGACCCTATCATTAAATCTTATTCTATTTTGTAATTATATAATTCAACACTGAAGACAGGAGATTAGAAAATACATCTGCTATGATCAAGTTAATGCTATAAATATTAAAGAAAAATCTATCATCAAGTGCAAATCCTGTTATTTATACATATTAGAACTTGGCATTAAAAAATTGGGTCAACAAATGGTCTTTTTTATCCAATGAAATATTTAAGAACTTTGCTTTCAAACTTGAGCAGTTTTGACAAAATCGGAATCTTTTTTCCCTTCCTTTTCCTGTTTTTACTCTTTTCCTTTCTGCCCTTTTCCCTTCTTTTTCTTTCAAAAATGGCTAAAGTTTTATTTTCCAGTCTTCTCGTTTTGTTAAAAAAAAAAATTAAATCACAAAAAAATCCAAGTAGTGACAAACTGGTCAATTTTGAACCCTGCGAAAACCAGTTTCAAGGGATTTTTGGTGAAACTAGGTTCCCCTTCACAGATAAGCTTTTGTACAGATTTTTCCTACAACAGCTGTTGGTTTTCTCCAAGTAGTATTTGAATTCCCTTCTCCATTAATGCTACCACTGCTACTAAATCTATTTTTTAATCCAGAAGTGCTTTAGACACAAGTTGATATACAAATTATACAAACAGGATCAGATTGCTTCACCTTTCACTGAAAATTAGCCACTTCCAGTTGACAACAGCCGTTTAACAGCAAACAGCAACACTACACAACAGAAAGTGTGTAAAGATACTGTTTCCAGCTGAACCTGCAGAGGAAGTTTAGGAAGGCAAAATGGAAGGCACCAGAACTGGAGTTAGGTCAAGACACTGGGGTTAGTACTCAGTCTGGCGGAAAGAGCAATGGAATACTTAATGACCATGTGTGGTCAGGAGATATATTTTATGGCTCATCTATGATGATTTTTGAGTTATGAATGTCAAAGTCACAGACTTGTGGGTTCTCAGTGAGTTCTGAATTTATGGAAGTTTTCCTGCAAATTCAAAATCCAAGGAAAAGCGAACATCTTGTGGATTTGGACTTATACCGAAGCTATAGTCCAAAGCCTACAGAGGCTTCTGCCCTTGATCCAAGCAGGCTGATCATATGGCACTGGTCCCTGGTGCTCTGGTTTGCTACGGACCAATATCTAGGAAGAAAAAATCACAGATGCTCAGATTCCACAATAAAGGAGGCCATAGATAAATCTGACACTTTGCTTTCATCAAAAATTAAGTTCTCTTTTCCCCTGGCAGGCTGCAAGAGGCTCATTGCTTAGTTATATCTAAGACAATCCAAATCACTGTTCTCCATTGACTGGGTTTTTTCCTAGGTTCGTATACATTCCTGGTGCTATATGGTGCATAAAGGTTTATTTGATGCATTCAGTGACAAGGTCTCCAGCCTTTATAAGTCAACTGCTTTCTTGCCTTTGAGCAAAGATATGGTAATTATTTTTTGGCCTAAACAGATTTCCACTTTCCAGATTTGTTTTAGGGATTTATTTTCTTTCACAACCTGGTTACAGACCTGCCTTTAGCAGAGGCACTAGCGTAATAACAGCAAAGTGACTGAAAAGGAGACTGTCTTAATCCATATCTGCTCCTTGTGGGTCTTAAAAGTCACATCTGCTGGCCTTGCTGACAGCTGTTTGCTCTCTCCTCCCGCAGAACCGTTGCAGCGGGTGGTCCAGATTTTATTCTGTCTTGTATATCATTCAACAGAATGGTCAGCTAAGTTCCGCCTGCAGAATCCTTATTCCCTGTGATGTCAGGCAGCAGGAACCCGGCCGGATTTCTAGATTCAAGAGTGAGTTTGTGACCCCAGCAGTCAGTAAAAGTATCTTTTCACATGTAAACTGAGCAAGATTGATCTGGGAGTGATTGAGGCACAATAAATAGATGACCTCATGGTGTCATTTTACAGGTGGGAGCATACGTGCTAGACCTAAGGGTGCACAGCCCTCCACTGAAATGCAGCCACCTCTGGGGTGAACGGCAGCACTGGCCCATAATGCTACAAATTTCAGCTTGGAACACTGTGGCAGACTCCTATCCCCCTTTATGAAAAGAGCTATGGGATCAATAGGTCCTGGTTCTTAGCCAAGTCTTTACATGGTTTCCAATATTTTGGGAGCGCTTGACTTAATTGCAGGGAGCTGAAGGGCACTGATCATTTTGTCTTTATCTGACACAAGGGTGAGTTTCCTCAGAGAATGTACTGTAGAAACTTGTTAAGCGACATCTACTAGTGTTACAGGAGTGTTCTGTACTAGAGAGATGTCTGTAGTTATGCAAATAATTACTAGATAACATGCCAGTAGGTAGCATGCAAGATTATGTAGCTTTATTTCTGGGTGTTATAGGGCTAACCAATTTCTTTTTCTTGTGCACCATATTCTGCAGTTCTTTACAGGCTGCTCTTAAGTACAACAGGGCTCCTGCCAAGGATCAGTGAATTAAAAGTATAATTAGTCAAACAGAACATGTGCCTCTGTCATAAATAGATGGGTAAGGGTTAATGTTTCTTTTACCTGAAAAAGGTGAACAAAGGGAACCAAACACCTGACCAGAGGACCAATCAGAAAACTGGATTTTTAAAAGTCAGGGAGGGAATTGGGGACTCTGTGTCTTTTGTTCTTCTTCCCGCTAATGGTGAGAACATCTTCTTTCTACCTCCAAGCTTCTTCTACTCTTCGTTACCAAGTGTGAGTACAAAAGAAAGCAATAAGTTGATATTGTAAGTTGTATTTACATGTGTGTAATTGCTGACTGGTTTAAATTGGCTATTTTTTGAATCAGACTGTTATTTCATATTTTCTTAAAGCAATATCCCTGTATTGATCTCTTACTGCAGTGTTTAGTTTATAGTCTATGTAATTTCTCTCTTTTTATATAAAGTTTTCTCTTTTTGGAACTGGTTGAATTTCTTTCCTAGTTAGGCAGGGATAGTATACCTGGTACAGAAATTTCTTAAGGGAAGAAGGGGGGGGGGGAAAATCTTTGTGTTAGCTCCTACTGTCCCAGGGGGGAAAAAGCTAGCCTCAGGGGGGGAGAGAAATTGCCAGCTCTGTTCTTGTTTGCATTCAAGGTTGTCTCTTTGTGGAAAGTACGGAGACAGGTCGCTTCTTGGTAGTGATGTAAAGAGATTACCCAGGGAGGGAAAATCTGGGAATAAGAGGGAGGGGAAGGGAAGGGAGGGGAGTGGGGAGTTTCCCTTTGGTTGGAGACTCAGGGCTTCTGAGTCTTGGGGGTCCCCCAGGGAAGTTTGGGGAGAGAGGGGGTCCAGGGGGGCCCAAAACCTGGAAATCCTGATGGTGGCAGCGAGATAAGATCCAAGCTGGTAATAAGCTTGGGGGTTCATGCTAAGCACCCAGAGATTTTGGACGCTAAGGTCCAGATTTGGGACAGAGGCTTTTACATGACATGGTGGCAGCGGTGGTGGGAAATAAGAATCCAGAAGCCAGTAGGAATATTATTTTTCTTTTTCCCTGCTAGGGGTTTTTAGCAGAGAGAAAGGGTTTGGTTTTAAAGTAGCCAGAGAGAAAAAAAAAAATTTTTCTCTGCTGCTTTGCAGCTTGCATTTTTTGCAAAGAGTCATTAAGAGACCATTAAGGTCTTTTGTTAAACAATAGCAATTGGGAGTCAAGTATCCCAGCAGCTACACACACACAGGTAAATACAGTGGCTTTGTTTGGTTAAATTGCATATCAAAGAGAGCCAGAGAAGAAAAAAACGAGTTGCTAGGCAGAAACTTGCAGGAGACAGCAGAGAGCCAGCAGTCAGACAACAAACACCAGAGGGCACCCCAACACAAGAAAACAGAAACCATGAGTTCCAAAGATGCCACTAAAAGGAACGCGCACTGCAACAAGCCATAGACAACGAAAAAATGAACATAAGACAGATGGAACTAATTAAAAGCTTAATACAAAAGAAAAAAGAGAACAAGAGCCAAAAAGAGAGCCTCAAAAAAAGAAAAAAAAAAAGAAAGGATGGCAGCCACAAAGAAAACAAACAGAAGAAGAGCAGCCCACAGAAGACAACAGAAACAAGCAGCCAAAGATGCAGCCTTCAAAAGAGAGATGAAAAACAGAGAGAGGCCCACAGCAGGCCTTGGAATTAGAACAGGCTAAGCAACAGAACCCAGCCAATCCTAACCCTCCGGCGCCAGTTGTTGTTCAACCGCACAGGAAATTTCCCAACTACAAGGCAGGTGATGACACTGAGACCTTCTTAGAAAATTTTGAAAGGCCTGTCTTGGGTACAGATCCCTGAAGACCAGTACATGCTAGAGCTGAGGTCACACCTCAGTGGACCCTTAGCAGACGTGGCGGCTGAAATGCCAAGGACCAAATGAACGATTATAAACTGTTTCAAACCAAGGCCAGATACAGAATGGGGATAACCCCGGATCACGCCCGTCGGCGGTTCAGAAACCAAAAGTGGAAACCAGATGGGTCATTTCCCAAACACGCCTACTACGTTGGGAAGCATTATGACGCCTGGATATCAGGAACCAAGGTTCAAACCTTTGAACAACTGCACCCACCTCATGCAAATGGAGCAGTTCTTGGATGGTGTTCCTGAGGACATAACACGGTACATCCTAGATGGAAAACCCAAAACTCTCACCGAGGCGGGGGAGATTGGAGCCAAATGGATGGAAGTGGCAGAAAGCAAGAAAGCTACTGTAAAGGGGAATGAAAACCCCAGGGGCACACCGACAATAAACCCTACAACCGAGGGCAACCCAAAACCCCACCTACAACCCAAGGGAAGCCACAGACACCCTATCCTTCCACCTCACCAGTCTCAGTAACTTACCTCAACCCAGTGACCCGTTATCTGGAAGATGCTATAAGTGTAATGAAATGGGACATATAAAGGCCAACTGCCCAAAGGCCAACTGCCCAAAGAACCCCACCCGGGTGCAAGTCATTACACCACCATCACACCAAAGATCCCCAGGCCCAGATACCTCTCAAATCCCCTTGGAGCGAAGGGAAAATTTGAGAGTGGGCGGAAAGAAGGTTACCGCGTGGAGAGACACGGGGGCACAAGTGTCAGCTATCCACCAATCCTTCGTGGATCCCAAACTCATCAACCCAAAGGCCAAAGTGACCATTTACCCCTTCATGTCACAAGCTGTGGACTTGCCTACAGCTGAACTGCCTGTCCAGTACAAAGGGCTGGTCAGGAATGTGGACTTTTGCAGTCTATGACAATTATTCCATCCCCATGCTACTGGGGGAAGACTTGGCCAACCAGGTGAAGCGGGCCAAGAGAGTGGAATGGTTACACGCAGCCAAACCAGGCAAGCTTCCAGACCCATTCCTGTTCCTGAGCCGTCCACAGAGAACCCTGTCTGTGTTACCAGAGACCCAGACCCATGACCGAGGTAGTGGACCCGGATCCCATGCCAACGGCTGAACCAGCCACAGCACCTCCAGTCCCAGGCCCGGAACTGGAACAGCAACCAGCACAGCACCAGCAAGTGCAACCACATCTTCAACCCCAACGCCAGAGGGGACCAGCGAGCCTGAACTGGCAGAAGCAACAGACAACCATACCGAAGAGGCTCAGCCAGAGCCTGAAATACCACCAGGTGCACCAGCGGAGAGCGGTTCACCAGCAACAGAAACAACCCCATCACCTACATCACTTCCAGAGGGACCAAGCCCAAGTCCACAGTCTGAGGAAGAACTGGTGTCCCCAGCTTCAAGGGAACAGTTCCAGACTGAGCAGGAAGCAGATGACAGCCTTCAGAAAGCTTGGGTGGCGGCACGGAGCAACCCACCGCCTCTCAGCTCTTCTAACCGATCCCGGTTTGTTATAGACCAAGGACTTTTATACAAGGAAATTCTTTCTGGTGGACACCAGGAAGAATGGCAGCCGCACAAACGGTTGGTGGTTCCAACTAAGTACAGGGGGAAGCTCTTAAGCTTAGCCCATGATCATCCCAGTGGCCATGCTGGGGTGAACAGAACCAAAGACAGGTTGGGGAAGTCCTTCCACTGGGAGGGGATGGGCAAGGAAGTTGCCCAGTATGTCCAGTCTTGTGAGGTGTGCCAAAGAGTGGGAAAGCCCAAGATCTGGTCAAGGCCCCTCTCCAGCCACTCCCCATAATTGAGGTCCCATTTCAGCGAGTAGCTGTGGATATTCTGGGTCCTTTCCCAAGAAAGACGCCCAGGGGAAAGCAGTACGTACTGACTTTCGTGGACTTTGCTACCCGATGGCCGAAGCAGTAGCTCTAGGCAACACCAGGGCTAAAGCGGTGTGCCAGGCCCTAACAGACATTTTTGCCAGGGTAGGTTGGCCCTCCGATATCCTTACAGATTCAGGATCTAATTTCCTGGCAGGCACCATGAAAGACCTGTGGGAAACTCATGGGGTGAATCACTTGGTTGCCACCCCGTACCACCATCAAACCAATGGCCTGGTGGAAAGGTTTAATGGAACTTTGGGGGCCATGATCCGTAAATTCGTGAATGAATACTCCAACGACTGGGACCTAGTGTTGCAGCAGTTGCTCTTTGCTTACAGGGCTGTACCACATCCCAGTTTAGGGTTTTCACCATTTGAACTTGTGTATGGCCACGAGGTTTAAGGGGCCATTACAGTTGGTGAAGCAACAATGGGAGGGGTTTACACCCTCTCCAGGAACTAACATTCTGGACTTTGTAAGCAACCTACAAAACACCCTCCGACATTCTCTTTAGCCTTGCTAGAGAAAACCTAAAGGATACTCAGGAAGAGCAAAAGCCTGGTATGATAAACATACCAGAGACCGTTCCTTCAAGAGGAGGAGACCAGGTTATGGTCTTGAAGGCGCAACAGGCCCATAAGATGGAAGCATCATGGGAAGGGCCATTCACGGTCCAAGAGCGCCTGGGAGCTGTTAACTACCTCATAGCATTTCCCAATTCCTCACTAAAACCCAAAGTGTACCATGTTAATTCTCTCAAGCCCTTTTATTCCAGAGACTTACAGGTTTGTCAGTTTACAGTCCAGGGAGGAGATGACGCTGAGTGGCCTGACGGTGTCTACTACGACGGGAAAAAAGACGGTGGCGTGGAAGAGGTGAACCTCTCAACCACCCTGGAACGTCTGCAGCGGCAACAAATCAAGGAGCTGTGCACTAGCTTCGCCCCATTGTTCTCAGCCACTCCAGGACGGACTGAACAGGCATACCACTCCATTGACACAGGTAATGCTCACCCAGTTAGAACACCACCCTACCGGGTGTCCCCTCACGCACAAGCTGCTATAGAACGGGAGATCCAGAACATGCTACAGATGGGTATAATCCGCTCATCTACCAGTGCATGGGCATCTCCAGTGGTTCTGGTACCCAAACCAGATGGGGAAATACGCTTTTGCGTGGACTACCGTAAGCTAAATGCGGTAACTCGTCCAGACAACTATCCAATGCCACGCACCATGAGCTATTGGAAAAGTTGGGACGTGCCCAGTTCATCTCTACAATAGACTTAACCAAGGGGTACTGGCAAGTACCGCTAGATGAACCTGCCAAGGAAAGGTCAGCATTCGTCACCCATGCGGGGGTGTATGAATTTAATGTACTTCCTTTCGGGCTGCGAAATGCACCCGCCACCTTCCAGAGGCTGGTAGATGGTCTACTAGCAGGACTGGGAGAATATGCAGTTGCCTACCTCGATGATGTGGCCATTTTTTCAGACTCCTGGCCCGAACACCTAGTACACCTGGAAAAGGTCTTTGAGCGTATCAGGCAGGCAGGACTAACTGTTAAGGCCAAAAAGTGTCAAATAGGCCAAAACAGAGTGACTTACCTGGACACCAGGTGGGTCGAGGAACCATAAACCCCCTACAGGCCAAGGTGGAGCTATCCAAAAGTGGCCTGTCCCAAAGTCAAAGAAACAGGTCCAATCCTTCTTAGGCTTGGCGGGTACTACAGGCGATTGTACCACACTACAGCCAAATCGCTGCACCACTGACCGACCTGACCAAAAGACCCAGCCAAATACAGTTAAATGGACTGATGAGTGTCAGGAGGCCTTTACCCAACTTAAGGCGACGCTCACGTCTGACCCTGTGCTAAGGGCCCCAGACTTTGACAAACCATTCCTAGTAACCACCGATGCATCTGAGCGTGGTATATAGGAGCAGTTCTCATGCAGGAAGGACCGGATCAGAAACTTCCATCCTGTCGTGTTTCTCAGCAAGAAACTATCTGAGAGGGAAAGCCACTGGTCAGTCAGTGAAAAGGAATGCTATGCCATTGTGTACGCCCTGGAAAAGCTACGCCCATACGTTTGGGGACGGCGGTTCCAGCTACAAACTGACCATGCTGCGCTAAAGTGGCTTCATACAGCCAAAGGGAACAACAAGAAACTTCTTCGTTGGAGTTTAGCTCTCCAAGATTTTGATTTTGAAATTCAACACATTTCAGGAGCTTCTAACAAAGTAGCTGATGCACTCTCCCGTGAGAGTTTCCGGAATACACTGGTTAAAACTTTTCCTTAAGATGTAGAAGTCTTGTAGTTTACATGCTTAGTAGTATATGTAAAGGTGCATGTGTTGTATTACTCTGTTTAGTTTAAAGTTCTAGGAAGAAATCACCGCCAGTGAAATTTTACACTGTCTGTGATTTGGGGGGCGTGTCATAAATAGATAGGTAAGGGTTAATGTTTCTTTTACCTGTAAAGGGTTAACAAAGGGAACCAAACACCTGACCAGAGGACCAATCAGGAAACCGGATTTTTTTAAAGTCAGGGAGGGAACTTGGGGTGTTTTGGTCTGTGTCTTTTGTTTTCTCTCGGCTATGAGAAACAGCTTTTTTTCTATCTCCAAGCTTCTTTCTACCTTCTACTACAAGTGTGAGTACAAAGGAAAAGCAATAGGCTTTATTATTGTTTTGTTTGTATTTACATGTGTGTGTATTGCTGGACTGGTTTAATTGGCTATCTTTTTGAATCAGACTGTTTATTCATATTTTCTTATAAGCAATAGCCCTGTATTGATCTCTTAATGCAGTGTTTATTTATCTATGTAATTTCTTTTTTTTATATAAAGTTTCTTTTAAAACTTGTTGGATTTTCTTTCCTAGTTAGGCAAGGGGATAGAAATTTCTGTGCCAGGAGCTCTGTCTCTCTCTGGGAAGACTAGGGAAGGGGGGAGCATTACTCTGTGTTTTTACTTTCCTATTGTCCCAGGGCGGGAAAAGCTACGGGGAAGAGAGAAAGAATCAGCTCTGTTCCTTGTGCTTGAGGTTTGTCTTTGTGGAAGACGGAGACAGGTTTTCTTGGTATTGTGATGTAAAGAGATTACATCAGCTCCTCAGGTTGCCCAGAGAGAAAGTCTGCTGGTGGGAAGAGGAGGGGGAAGGGAAGGTCCCTTTGCCGGTAGACTCAGGGGCTTCTGGGTCTTGGGGGTCTCCCAGGGGAAGTTTGGGGGTCCCCCAAGGAAAGGTTTGGGGAACCCCAAGAGGGGGCCAAAACCCTGGAAAAACTTTGGATGGTGGCAGCGAGATAAGACCCAAGCTGGTAATAAGCTTGGGGGAGTTTCATGCTAAGCCCCCAGATTTTGGACGCTAAGGTCCAGATTTGGGACAGAGGCTTTATCACAGCCTCAAGAAATGATTTTAGATCCTCAAAATCTTGTGATTCTGTGATCACGAGTGCAATTGCAAAACCTGCCCTTGAAAATTTAGGGAATTGAGCAAAACTCCTGCATGTGGCAAAATTCTATAACTGCATAGACTGGCTGCACGCACTCCTCTCAGTTCAACACAGATGTCCTGCATGGGTGTAATCAGGTATAAAGAGAAAGACTGAGCCCAGGCCAATGCTGAGCATCAATCTGCAGCCAGAGGCACAACCCAGGTCTACAGAACCCAGCCCAGACCATCTGCAGCCACCATGGGCCGGGTGTTTGTTTGGATTGGTAAGTTTGCAACTGGAGATGAATTTATGTGGGATGTTACTGAACAGGACTGTTGAGTTTTATGGGATTTGGATGCGAGACTGTATAAATGTGTTCTTCACCCATAACATGGATAATGGAAGACATTGGGTTAGGCCAATTGCATCCTGCAAAACACCCACTACTAAAAAGTGGCTTAGAGAAAAGTTTCAACTATCTAAACTGAAACCCAACATTTCTTGGGTTAACCAATGCTGGGATGCTTAACTTCAGTGGTGCTGGTGGAAAAGAGGAACAATATCACCCCCCTAAGGCAACGTAGTATGATCCTCCATCTTGCAGCTAGGAAAACTTTAAGGGACTTTCTGAAGGCTGTAGAGGCAGATGGTTAGAGCTAGTATTAGAACTCAGTTATTCCTGGCTCTCAGTTTCGTGCTCTTAATCCACCTCTCCCTGCACACTAGTTAATTTACTTTTCAAGGTAGTTCTCCTGGGTAAGATTCTTGAGCAGAACCTAAGCTCTGCTCAGCTATAACATGCAACAGTCTTTGCTGCCACATACAGAGACTGGAGACTGAGAGCAACTGTGTTTTTAGAACTGACTTTGCAGCATGTCGTCGTCTCTGGCTTTGACTGTATTTGTATTGCAGTAGCGCTTAAGTGCCCCAGTCAGGAGCCAAGGTCCCATGATAACAAGTAAGGCAAGACACAACCCCTTCCCCAGAACAAGGAAGCAGAACAGAGGTGCAGTGGCATACGTTAGATAGTCACAGTGGTCTCAGTAATAATGGGTCCACGAGATTATGTGTGGTCATTAGTTATGCAATGGACTTTAAACTTCTTTCTAGCAGGAGAATTTCTGCACATTTTAACCTTGTAACAGTTACTGCTAATGAACATGAGGCTGGATCTAGATTGTTCTCAGTGGTACCAGATGACAGAACAAGGAGTAATGGTCTCAAGTTGCAGTAGGGGAGGTTTAGGCTGAATATTAGGAAACACTATTTCACTAGGAGGGTGGTGAAGCACTGGAACGGGTTACCTATGGAGGTGGTGGAATCTCCTTCCTTAGAGGTTTTTAAGGGCAGGCTTGACAAAGCCCTGGCTGGGATGATTTAGTTGGTGTTGGTCCTGCTTTGAGCAGATTTTTGGGGGGTTGGACGAGATGACCTCCTGAGGTCCCTTCCAACCCTGATATTCTATAATATTCTAGGCCTGGGGGACAGATTTTTAAATAATCTTCTCTTCTGTTTTTATTTTGCTGTAGGTTTAGCTGTCTTGCTGTTTCTCCAATGCAGTAAGTCACCTTTTCCATGATCATCCAGTTCTTAAAAGAGTCATGGGTAGTAGAAAAGAAATCCCTGTGGGTAACAGAATAAGGCTCAGTGTTTAGCTGGGATTCATTAAGCCATTTCCTTGTTCAGAGGTTTAATTTTTGAAGTGGTCTCTATGAGCCTGATCCAAAGTCTTCTGAAGTTTCATTAACTTCAGTGGGGTTTAGATGCTACTAAAAAGGTCAAGTCAGTTACCTACATGAAAGCTCTGTGAACCCATCCCCAGCCTGCCTGTGTGTAACTTAGCTGCATTCAGATTGCAATGCTGCTTGCAAAGCAGTGGCAAACAGCTGCCCTCCCATACTGTTCCATATGAGCACAAGTGGCCTGTAGGCTGTGGGACACATTCACTTTGAGAACCAAGGCAATGGAAGTTGTTCCTACTTAGCCAACTCCTGTCCTGCCTCCATTCAAAGATCGGGTGCAACAGACCCTCTTCTGGAGCATGTTTTAGATGGTCAAAGCCCTGTATCACTGCTGTACTACAATCCTCAGTGGGGCGGCCACAGGCCACCGCTGCGGGACAAAGTACAAAGCGAAACAGCAGTGAGGCCTAGCATGGCCATTTCTACACCTAGGTGTGCAACCCACCTTTTCTCAAAGCTTTCGTCACGTCAGTACCAAAGCACAACCAGTCCCATTCCCCAGAGACAGGAAAGGGACTTAAAGGGCATTCCAAGTCCTTCTGGGTTTGGGGAACCACGCTAGAAGGAGCACGGTAATGGCCCACGTTTACTCAAGAGCTTGAATACTGTACAATGAACTTGAGAGAGTCTGTGAGGCCCCATGCTATCAGCCAACTGAAGGGGTGCGTCACATTTTGATTCCTTGCCTCAGTCCACATCGCATCTTGACACCTCTCTCCTATTTCCACAGGCTCTGCTTGCAAACTGGTCTGTTACTTTACCAACTGGTCCCAGAACAGACCAGCCCAGGGGCGCTTTCTTCCTAAGGACATTGATCCCAACCTGTGCACTCATCTCATTTATGCCTTTGCTGGCATGGACGACAACAGGATCACCACTGTGGAGGGGAATGATGAGCAGCATTACAAGACTTTCAACGGACTCAAAAGCAAGTGAGTTAAAGGGGAGAGGGGCCTATCTGGGTTTACCCTGAAGGAGGAGGCAGACCTGGGATTTAAGCTAAGGCTGTTTCTAGCTTCACCGAGGGAGAAAACTCCTTTGGAATCATTCTTTATCATGTGCTCAGCAGCATACAAGGCCAACTCAGTCCCTGGCCCAAAGATTTTAGAATTTAACCTATCCTCTCCACGAGAAGAAGAGTGGATGTGACAGTTTGAAGACTCATGTTGACATCACCATAAGTGTTAAAAAGCCCAACTTCTTCCATCTGAGAGGGACAGAATGTACATGAACAGGTTTTCAGTAGGGTTATAGCAAAATAGAATGTATTATCAAGCGTTGGGGCAGGAGCTAAACTAGAGGGGGGAAAACCCACCATATCTGAGCATAATCTGGGGACAGTTCCTTAAACTTCAGGGAGGTCCCAACTTCTCCTTCCTCCCATTTATCTATAGGAAGGTTTGAGGGTGTTTACATTGTAGAAGTATGGAAGCTTTCCCCCAGATTAAGCCTCCAGATTATGGTTGTGTTTATTAAGATCAGAGAACACTTGCAAGTCCAAGTTCAAAGGACACAATGAAAGTGAGCTTTTTCAGCTGCTTTTAATGCCACCTTTTCTCCCACCCAGGAATCCTGGGCTGAAGACCCTCTTGGCCGTTGGTGGTTGGAATTTTGGCTCTGAAAAGTAAGATGAGAGGATATCCTTTTTTCTGCATGCAAAGCATGAGGCGGGGGGTACTAAATTATGCTAAACCTCAAAATCCTGTGACATCCAGGAGAGTCAGAACAGTAGCATTTAGGAAGGAGATTGTGCATTCTATCTACCTACGTTAGGCACCTATGAGACTATCATTACCATAGTATCTGAATGCCTCATAACACGCCAGTAGTTAGCCTCAACTCCTCTATAAGGTAGGACAGGGCTGTTTTCCCCATTGTGCAGATGAGGAACCAAGACACAGACACTACATGACTTTCCCAAGGCATACCCAGTCTGTGACAGAGCAGGAACTGAATCTGGGTTTCCTCACTCTTAGACTACTGCCTCACTCATTAGTATTATATTTCAGAGCTCAGTCTCCAAAGACAATCAGTATCAGCTGAACATCACCTTGTGATGCCCACATCAATGTTCAGTACAACCTGGAGTTAGTGGAGTAACTCCATTTTGACACTGGTTTAAGAACAAGATCTGGCCTGTAGGTTATTACGCCCTTTTTTGACTAAAATCGTCACTGCTGAGGTTGCCTTAGAATTTTCATTCTGGGCTTTTTGTCATGAAGAAGTGGTCTTGGAAGGCAGAAACTCAAATACTGTGTTTGGTACTGAGATTTGTGTGGTAACTTTTGGGGAAGTTTCCAAATCTCTCGTGCTCTTTGACAGCAATAGAGTTTCTAGCAGCTGTGAAGTCTTTGGTATTGACAACAATTCATCTCATCGGTGCTTAGCAACTTAGATTTTTTTTGAATTCATTTGTAAAGCTTTAAACCTGAAGCTCTCCCTGAAAGCTGTCTCCAAAGCAAACAATATTCAGAATACTGTTTTGCAGAGAGAGTCTCCTTCCTTCTCTGGATGTGACGTGGGCTGGAATTTAAAGTGAACTGAGGCTGAATATGGCCCTGCGAGGACCAGTGGCTTTTCCTCCCAGCTGTATGTAGCCCTCTGTGTTGCTGAGTTTACCTTCTAGACACAGAAACTCTAAACTAGCCCCCAAATCTGAAGTGGGTGGTTAGCATAACGGACAGGGTAGTTAACGTCAGTGGCGGCTCCAGGCACTAGTGCTCCAAGCATATGCCTGGAGCGGCAAGCTGCAGGGCGTGGCCTGCCAGTCCCTGTGAGGGCGGCTGTCAGGCTGCCTTTGGATGCTTGCCTGCAGGAAGTCCACTGGTTCCATGGATTCAGTGGCAATTCGGCAGCGGGTAAGCCAAAGTCGCAGGACCGGCAGACCTCCCACGGGCAAGCCGCCGAAGGCAGCCTGCCTGCCATGCTTGGGATGGCAAAAAAGCTAGAGCCGCCCCTGGTTAATGTGTCACTTCCATGCTAGGTTCTCCAGCATGGTGTCCACATCTGGTAATCGGCGGACATTCATCCTCTCTGTGGTGGAGTTCCTGCACAAGTATGAATTTGATGGTCTGGACCTAAACTGGGAATATCCAGGTGCAAGGGGAAGCCCACCTGAGGATAAACAGCATTTCACTGCTCTGGTCCAGGTACATTAAGACCGAGGAGTACAGCCCCCTCCTTCCATTGCAAAGGCAGAGAGATAAGGATGCAGGACGTGTGCTTTGTCCTCATATTTCACCTGCAAACACTACACAGTCTGCAAAGTCAAAGCTGGGACGCTCTCTAAGGTAGAGACAGCTTACATCTGAAAGGGTCAGACAAGTGATGGAATCAAGTCAACAGACTGTTTTGACCATCTGAACCATGTTTTTTGGATCCAAGGTTTGGGCTTGTCTCTAGCTCAGAGATCTCCAAAGAGTGAGGGAAGAGTGTATCCAAGGGGCATACAGGTAAGGTCAGGGATTGGACTTCCTAGCCTGCTAGCGCCTGGCTCAAGGAATCCCCATCAGATGAGCAGACACATAATGTCCCCAGTGTCGGAAGATGCTGATCAGACACTTTGATTATTTGCTTCCTGGAATCTACCATCAAGTCCTGTGCCTTCCCAGAATCAAATCATTCACAGCATCAGCCCTAAATACATTAATAAATTGATCAAATGTGTGATCTAATTGGCATGACCCACAACTACTAGAATGCTCAGGATCTGTGTTTAACTGTGTTTGTCAGATGTGTGCAGTCTCTCCTTTAGTTTAGATTTGGTTTTTTTGAAAGAAAAAAATATGGAAGGCACAATTAAAAAGAGGATAATTGATGGTTGTTTGGGACTATTATTTCCCCTCAGGAAATGGCTGAAGAATTCAAGGAGGAAGCCAAGAGGACAGGGAAAGAGCGGCTGCTGTTGACTGCTGCTGTGGCAGCTGGGAAGGCAAACATCGATGGAGCCTATGAAATCGAGAACATCTCAAAGTGAGTCTATCCAGTCACGCAATTTTACAGAGGACAATCAAGCTACAGGACCAAATTCTATTACCCAGGATGCTTTGCAACACTTGCCTTGCAGAGGAGAAATCAATGTCATCTTGGTTCCTTATTCTCCCTTTGTAGGGCCTTAGACTTCATTAACCTCATGACGTATGACTTCCACGGTTCCTGGGAAAAGATCACAGGACATATCAGTCCTCTCTACAAACGGAAGACCGACACTGGATCTGCTGTATACAGTAACATTGTAAGTGTCAAAGAACTTTGTAGGTTACCCCTCTTTCTGACAAATAGAGCTCAGCTGCAGGAAATGGTTGAAAAGTCACATTTCCAACAAACCTGCATGTATCATCCTTACCCCTAGTACAAGTATCAGAACTTGCGTCATATGCCCCAGACAACAGACATTCAGTGGACGTATCACAGTTTGGTTGCAAACTCCAAAAACTGTTCCAGCATCCCGGTTACATGGAGAGACTTCATGTCTGATCCCCTCATACAGGACTATGCCGTGACATACTGGAGGAACAAGGGTGTTCCAGCTGAGAAGATCATCATGGGAATCCCCACCTATGGACGGTCTTTCACCCTCTCTTCCTCCGAGACAGGGGTTGGTGCCCCTGCCTTTGGGCCTGGATCACTTGGCCCTTTCACTCGAGAGGCAGGATTCTGGGCCTATTATGAGGTAGGGAAGAACTCACTTTTCCTGCAAGCGGCTTATTAAATGCTTCTGGGTCTACTGTGATTTAAATATGGTGCCTTGAAACTGTCCCTTTGATCCTTCTATTGCCAAACATGCTAATATTCGTAAGATTATTAATTAATTCAGAGAGGCAGCCAATTTCAATGGTCTCTTCCCATCCCTCCATTTCTGTATTTTTTTCAGATCTGTACTTTCCAGAAAGGTGCCACCACCAAAAGGATCAAGGAACAGAAAGTCCCGTATTCCTTCAAGGAGAACCAGTGGGTGGGGTATGACGACCAGCAGAGCATTAAAACCAAAGTAAGCAGTTCCTATGCATTCTTCTTGCCACACGTTGTGGAAGACTGGAGGGGGGCTGTCGGAACCTTCCTGTAGCCCAGAGAGATGGGCTCCACTTTGTGTCATTGTGCGTATCAGCAGACAATGCTGTGTGTGTCCCTAGCACTGTGCATCTGAGAATCTCAGTGCACTTCACCAAAGTTAACCAGTTATGCCTCCAGTCCTACCTACCTTCTGGGAAGCCTAGTGTTATCCCATTTTACAGATGAGGAAATCAAGGCACAGAAAGGTAGGGTGACCAGACAGCAAGTGTGAAAAATCAGGACAGGGGATGGGGTGTAATAGGAGCCTATACAAGAAAAAGACCCAAAAATCGGGACTGCCCCTATAAAATCGGGACATCTGGTCACCTACAGAAAGCGAACATGACTCTCTTGGAGTCACAGCAAAAGATGAGACTAGAAGATGACTTATGTGGTGTGCTGTGAATGGAAACATTGGCCCATCAGCAGGTGAATTCAGCAAACAGGCCCCCCATGAGCCCACACAATCTTTTCCTTGCGTGTAAAGTGTAGACGAGAGGATCCAGACAATGTTATGGGGCAGGAAAGTTTCATGACTTGCAATCTGCTCCACCCTCGCAATAGAATCTTAAGGTCATATGAGATTTCAGACCAAGGAGGAAGCAGCACAGGGCTGTAAACATCCCAGGCATGAGCACCCTTAACCCAAACGGGATTCCTGCCTACATGGAGATTCATTGGTTCAAGCATAGGCAAGCTATTAGCATGCACTTGCCCCTTCTCCCATCCACCTCTCAACCTCATGGCAGGTTGTTTTGGACTGGCAAGAGGCTCCTTAGATGAGTAACAGTTGCTGGAGTTCTAACAGAGGCGAGATGTTTTAACTTCCATCTCCCAACATCACCCAATGTCACAGTTTCAGAGATTTTTCCTCTCCCAGGTTCAGTATCTGAAGAAGAAAAGTCTGGGAGGGGCCATGGTCTGGGCCATCGACCTGGATGATTTCAGCGACTCGTTCTGCGGCCAGGGGGAGTACCCTCTTCTGCGAACTCTGAAGCAAGAGCTGAGATGTGGTAAAGCATGAGTTAAGGGTCTGCCCCATACAGATAATGCAATATGTTTTTGACACGTATTTTTTTTATTATTGGGCAAGAGAGTTTTGCGGGGCGGGGAGAGAGAATGAATTGCAAACTTGCACCACAGCCTCAGCCTCCTCTGAACACCCTAGGGTCTCCAGGGAAAGCCTTAATGGCAAAACCATTTATGTAACACACCATTTTTATTTTAAACGCCTATGGCCAGCCTTTGGTTTAGAGCGCAAAGGCTGGAGCTGCATCACTGTTGCTGCCTAAAGAGGGGAGCCTGGGACACAAAACACCCTGATGAAAGTTGTGTGAAATCTTTGCATTAGGCCACGTTGTTATGCCTCCTAAAATTCACTCATGCAATTCCACTGGGAATACTTGGGGCAAAGCCCCGTAACTAGGGAAATATAGAGAATTGGAAGAGTTTGCATCTAAAAAACACTCATGAGCTGAGCCACCAAACCTGCCAAAAGAAGGCTGGGAAATTACACAGCAGAGACCTTTCCCCAGCAGCATAGCTTTGTATCTAATTAGCTGAAAGCTGATTTCCTGTAATGTCACACCTCTTGTAATAGCATTATTTATTAGTTTCTCCCCCCAGGCCTGTTTCCATGTTGATCCCCATGTGCCCTGTTCTCTTTGCACTGCCAGACCACCACCATCGCACATTTGTATCCCTCTTGGAAACTCATCTCTCATACAATCCTCCCAATAAACCAATCCACTTTCAACTCCACCCTATTTAGATACATTATGAAAAAGATCAACCAGAAATACTGCCATGATTTGTGCATCTCTAAAGTAAATAGCCACATTGCATTGCTGTAACTTTTTTCTTCACTTATCCCATTCCCTTCCATTTGTTTCCCTCACCCAGGCCATGGGCAAACTCTTCAGAGCAAGGTCCTAGGAGACTTTGGGGTGCTATCAATAATCTATCCAGCCACCATGTATTTACACTTCAACATTAAGTCACCTTTAGTTTTACAGGTGTCTTGGACTTTATGCTAAGTCCACTACAACTGCTGCATATCAAAAGGTTGTCCTATTGTTGGTTTGTTCTGCCCTAGAGAGCCACTGATCTAGCTATCGGCACCTTTACATCATCACTCGTTCATATTTCACAATAAAAATGCCCCATGTCACCTAATGACCATTTAAACCACCACCAAGCTGTCTAAAACCTCTGAGGGATTGGCCACAAAATGTCTCCGTTCGTTCCATTTTCTTTCTGACTAGTAGATGCCAATAACATTGTTCCTTCTGCTAATGCCTCCACAGGGCTGGTTCAGATGATGCCTGTTCCAGAAACCACTACCATCAGCTCCACTACATCACCACCAACTGTTTCATCCTCAACCCTCAGCTTCACTACACTACCGTCCATCCCCGCCACAACTACCAACTCCACAACCAGCAGGTTTTGCCTCCATAAGGCCAATGGGATCTACCCTGTCCCCAAGGACCATGCCATGTTCTACATATGTGCCAACAGGCGCACCTTCCGAATGTCCTGCCCGGAAGGATTGATTTTTGACTACTTATGCAAATGTTGCAACTGGCCGTAAAAGAAAAAAGCCTCAAATTACCTTCATGGAGAATGAAATAAGAGATCGATTTATATCAGCTCAGATAGTTTAGTTTCCTCTGCCATCAAATCCGAGCTTAGGAGATGGTCTACACTGCAAGTGTCCCCAGCAGCCGCCTTCTCTGTCCTGGGTGAGTTACTTTCAGGTGCAACAACCATCGCAGTAATGCAGGTCAGAGTTAGGGAGGAGAGTGAACAGAAGCAAAATATTGGCACTGACAAGCAGGGCTGATGCATTTTTCATTGGTCTCTTTTAGAGTCTGGCTTCATCCTCTGTCCTTATTTCATGTTTGTTTTCTCCAAGAAAATAAAGCTTTCATTTCTAAAGGAAGTTGTTGTACTTTTCTTATATTGGGTAGAAGTGTCAGGCCCGATAAGCTACTGAAAAATGGGGCAGGGAGAAGGGAAGGAATCAGGAGATTTATGGCCTTCTTACATCAATACAATATCCTAGAGTGTGATGTGTAGTTCACTAGATAGTATAGTAAAGCATCATGCATTATCTCAGCTCCATATTATCCCTCTTGGAGAGCTCAGCAAGATAAATTCAAGATGTACTGGAGTGTCCGTAGGAGAACACAACCTGCTATTAGTCCACTCTGCCACAGGTGTCAAAGCTGTTTCTTCATCTTGCATGCTTACCCAGGAAGGTTCGACTCAGACACGTTATATGGTTTTCAAATCATGCACAAGAAGGTCAAGTGATCTTTCTGATACCAAACAAACAGATACCCCCTCTACAAACCTAGGTCTTCCAATGGCCAGGACTTTGCAGTTACCACTGGGCCACTGACCCTCTCAAAAGCAGAAATCCTGACACAAGTGCAGATTGGGATGGGAAGAGCCATTAAACTTAGGGATAGATTCACAATATTTTCAACGTCAGATAATAAAGGTGGCCCTACATCTGCTACAGGAATGATTGACTGACTGGGACTCCTAATACATCAAAAGCATCTGATTTCTTCCTCTCCAATGAGTGCAAGGGCTGTAGTTTTTATTTGTCTTTGATATTTGGAAGGCACATAACTTGGTAGCTAATCACGAAGCCTTCACAAATTCACTTACTGAAGAGAATAGAGAGGCACCGACAGACCAGCCTGTAGAATCCAACACAGGTCATCCATCATTGCCCATGTGGACTGACCCAGGTGAAATGAAGTTTAGGCCTTACCTACACACAAAGGTGGTCACATTAGTGGGGCAGAGATCTTTCTGAATGATTAGAAATACAGGCAGCAACTGTCAGCAAGTGCTGGAGTAAGTGACTCCAAATGCATTTGGTCTCCACCGCTCTAGTGATGATTCATCTAGGGGGTAAATTCATTCCCAGCCTAAGACCATTCAAGCAAACAGAGTTACCTTATGGACAGACTTGGCTTAGTTGCTGCTCATCTTAAAAACCAAACAGGAATTTTTGGAAGGAATATAAACCTTCCTGCTTCAAGGCACAAGCTGACCTTGAATGGAGAGTTAGGGGAAAAAGATAAACAACTTCCCCCAGGGACAGGTTATCTCACATCTTTCTCTGAAAAAGCAGGTGTTGGAGACAGGACACTGAGCAAGATGGACGCATGGTCTGGTCCAGAGCAGCCATTCCTCCATCCTTGGAGAGTCTGGCCCCGAATGTGCTATGAGTAGACAAATATAAATGCGTTAAAACATTCCCACTGCTCTGTGAAGCAAGATCCCCATTTTACTGCTGGGACCTCAGCAGCACAGAGGAAGTGAGCCAAACAGTTTCTCGTAACACCTTCCCCTTGGCAAAGTAGCCACAATAGCAGAAGTGAAAAAAACTAGGAGGCTTATCAGGGTCTGAGCCCCTTTGGGGCCAACCTTGCTGCAGTGGGAGCTTGCAGGCAATGATAAGAGAATGAGGCTTGGAGATTACGCAAGTCTCTCCAGTACAATGACACTATTTAAAAAAAGTCTTTGCTCTACATCTTCAGGAACAGTAATAAACCACAGAAATGTGTACCCAAGGTCTCCTGCTCCTTGCCTCAGCACCATTTGTGTTTGCACATCAGGACAGAGCCAAGCTGATGGTAGGTATTGCAAAACCTACACAAGCGTACACAGAGTGCATGCTAAAATTGCACAAGAATTCCTTCACTAAAAATAGCCAGTTGAGTTCTCAGAGAGACAGAGTAAATAAGCCTATTCCTTTGTGAAAAAGAACATGCTGAGTTCTTGTAAATCAGGGTTATTGTGTCAGACAGGTATAAAAAGTGACAATGAAAAGCAGAGACCAATCATTTGGCAGTCAGATACTGTCTCTTCCACACCACAGTGACAGAATCCAGAGCAGAGCTGTGTGACCCAGCATGGGACAAGCAATCATTTGGGCTGGTAAGACTGGGGCTGGTGAACTGGTTTAAATCTTGTGATGGGTGTCATTGAATAGTCCCTAAATTGTATGGCAGTTTGGTGAAGTGGACGCAATGGGATTCCCGGCTGGGGAAATCTCAATGAAATAGGCACTTGGGGTGAATGTATTTTGGAGACTCAGTTGTTATGGCTTGTGAAAGGGCCACCACAAAGCAAATTTTAAAGCAAGACAGTAATTGAAGATGCTTTAAAAAAAAATCTAAAATTTTGTGAAGGGCCAAGCAGAAGAGTTCTTAAACATTCAGAAGAGATTTTAAAAAGTGAGATTTCCAAATTCTGCCTTTCATTTTCACATCTGCAATTTGTGCTTGCAATCAGGTGCTTCAACATTTAAGTGGTCTAAATTGCACCCACAAATAATTGTAGGCACCAAACTGCAGGTGCAAAACGAGATATGGTTAAGGCCATTGTGAAGATTTTTTAGACATGTGCATATGCCTCTTTGGAAGTAAGGAGCCAGGGCATTTATCATCCAAAGAACCAATATTCCTTTACTCTCATACAGTCCACAGGATCTCAAAGATAGGTCAATAGTACACTTTACCCTTGTTCTTGTATTTCTCTAGGTTTCGCTCTCTTGCTGTCTCTACAATGTGGTAAGTAGACAACTTACATTATCACCTGGTTTTACAGAGGCCAATAGAAACATGATCAATCACAGGGGATGGCGAAAAAGGGTTGTTTGGTTTTAGTAAGTGCTCCAGTGTGGGTGGGATTTTTGATGCTTGTACTGGGCCCTGCAATTCAAAAGCAGAAGAGGAAAGTCCTTCTTCAAAACAGCTCCAAAAAAGCTGTGCCAGGCCTGTTCACATCCTGCAAAGCCATCGAGTCATTTGAAAAGGAAGGAGGGAAGTTGCAAGGTTAGGAACTGCAGGGGTCATTCTGGCTGCACATCCACTGCCTCCCTGTATGAGACCACCGCCAGCCAAAACTGCCCCTTCTCTGCCTCTCTTTCAATCCCAGCTACACCCATGGCAAAGAGACAGAGGCAATCCACTTCTTCCAGTGATTTAAGTGTTTTACTGTAGAGCATGGGCAGTCTAGCATCCCCACTTGAGTGCTCTGTGGTTAATATCAACTGCTCCGTCTATGGCTTTCGGGTATAAATACCCGATGTCTGCAGGCTACAGTCCTGTCTGTTAGCACTGCACAAAAGTGCACCACGATGCTTAGTCATTGGGGGGGGAATGGATCACAGAGCTGCTTTCATCCTTCAGAACTCACGTCCAGATTCCTCCTCCTTTGGCTTTCATTCACCTGGCTCTCGCATTACAGGAGATGCACCTTCTAGCATCGCAAGCTGCCATAGGCACAATAAGGCTCCATACATTTTGATTCATCCTGCAGATCACAGCTTGGTTATTTTACCAGGTGGTGCCTGGGCACCTCCAGGAAGATTCTATCATGGCGCTGCCCTGTAAGAGTCATGCCATGTTACAGCCTCTCATAATAGAGCACTGTCTGCCCGAGGCCCCAAAGTAAACGCAACAGAAACCGCAATCCACTCACAAAGCTGTATTGATATTAGAGGACTAAGAGGCCATTCGGGCCCACTGGCTGTTGTCTTGCTGGGAGATCCCCGGGAGGTGGCTGAGACAGCACAGCAATCTCAGGTTTACATGGCACCCAGTCCCCTTGTTGTCTCCCCAGCTTCTGCCTCTAAGCTGGTTTGTTACTTCACCAGCTGGGCCCAGTACAGGCCTGGGGAGGGGCGCTTCCTCCCCGATGACATCGATCCCCATCTCTGCACCCACCTCATTTATGCCTTTGCCAGCATGAGTGACCACGAGATCACCACTGTGGAGTGGAACGACGTGACACTTTACGAGGCTTTCAATGGCCTTAAAGCCAAGTGAGTAACACAGGGGGCACGCCTGCGTCCCTGCAGCCGGGGTCTTGCCGCCAGGCTGGCTGCAGGAGGGAAGACTCACCCTCAGGTCGAAGGGTGAGAGTTTTCCCAGGGAGCATCGTGTCATCCTCAGGGGAAAGAGGCGCTAGTGCATGTAGCCAGAAAGCAACAGGAAGCTTCCAAGGGCAGGGAATTAAAGTTCCACAGCTGAGCATTCACATCAAACCCAGTTCCATGACAGAGGATGAGGGGAGCAACTGCTCCCCACATTTTGCCAGCAGCTTGTTCTGAGCTGGATTCGCAGCTAAGTGGAGCCTGAGCAGGCACGTCAGCCAGCTTTCCACTCATCCTGGGTAGGCCGGGCCTGAAACCGGCCCGAGCATAGTTTAGATCAGTGGTCCCCAACCTTTTCCAGGTGGCGGGAGCCGGACGATGAACCACCGAGAACCATGGCCAGCAGAAATGCATCCGCCGAAATGCCGCTGAAAATCAGTGGCATTTTGGTGGCAATGCCTCTCGATGACACTGCTTTTCAGCAGCATTTCGGCAGATGCTTGTCTGCTGGCTAGCACGCGGGCACACATAGATGCCCTGCACCACATTGGGGACCACTGGTTCAGATCATCCTAAGCTCTCCAAACCACATTAGCTATGACAGTCCCACAGGGCCCACTGTGCTAGCTGGAACCGAGTGCCATGCTCTCCCTTCCTTTCCCCTGACACCCACCTCCATGCAGACAGGGGGAAGGGAACTAAGTCCGTCAAGTGAAAGATTCCCCATAGGACAGCCAAGCCAAGCCAAGCATCCTTAATTTAAATGCACTTTTCTCCCCTCAGGAATCAGAGTCTGAAGACCCTGTTGTCCATTGGAGGATCAAGCATGGGAACTGAACGGTAATACTGGGATCTGCAGTACTGTTCCACTTCTGAGTGTGGAAGTTAATATACCCTTGTGACACACCTGCTTAGAACAGTGATGGGCTTGAACCCACCACCTCCGGCTCTGGGAAATCTTTTAGCTTATAAACATGGAGGCTGAGGAAGGGGGAAATTGGTTCCCCCAAGAACAGATGTAAAGGAGTATGGGCACGTCTAGTGTGCTTCGCTGCTGCATTATTGTCCCTGTAATGGACAGTTTGCAGCTGTGAAGTCTGCATATTGAGAGTAGCCAATTTGAACAGTACTGAGAATCTATACTATGATATACACGAAGCATGTCACTTCCATTCCAGTTTCTCCCACATGGCTGCTTCGGCTGCTAATCGCTGGACATTTGTCCGCTCTGTGGTACAGTTCCTCCGGACGCATGACTTTGATGGACTGGATGTAGCCTGGATTTACCCAGGGAGGAAGGATAAGAGACATTTCACTTCTCTGATTCAGGTACAGTAAAACCAGGGGGTGTGGTCACAGCTGCAAAAGGGCTACCCAACAATGGCAGAACATACATATCAAGCTGACAGCCTACTGCACCCAGCACATCACACCCCCAGTGGTGCTAGATCTCTGGGGAGATGAATTATGTCTGTCTTTCATAAAGATGGAACCACTTTCAGAAAGTTTGGACATAAGGGAAATTCAGAGGCACATGAACATTTAGGAAGTATCACCCGGGAGAGCAACAACACAGTCATGCTGTGTCAGACTTTGGATGGTCTGAACAACGCCCATGAGATCCTGCTGCACAGGATCATAGCTCAGTTCCTTTCCTTCCAGGCACACTGTTGCGGGAACCCTCCCATGTCTCATTTTCACTACAACCCATGAGATTCAGCCTGGGAGATGGAGAAACATGGACTTAGTACAAAAGAGTTGGCACATTGATCCTGATCCTAAGAACATCCAGAAGTAAATGAATCAGGTTTAAAAGAACCCACTAAGAGTTTCAGAAAAGATCTAAACACTCCTAACTTCAAATCAGAAGCTAAGCTCTGAAAGGCTAGATAGGAACACCCATGGAACTGTCACTGCAGGGTTCCTTGCACCTTCCTCTGCAGCAGCTGGTACTGATCAGTGTCAGACAGGATGCTGGGCTGGATGCTTCCCCAGTGTAATCCAATGTGGGAAGTTCCTATGTTAATTCGGATATTCTTACTTATACCGTCTAGGAACTAGCAACAGCATTTGAGAAGGAAGCTCAGAAAACCGGAAAAGAGAAACTTCTACTTAGTACTGCAGTGTCCGCTGGAAGGATAAATATTGACACAGGCTATGATGTCGACAAAATCTCCAAGTAAGTGTACCCAGTAACACTATTTTACAAAGGTTTCTAGAGAAGCTGTAAACAATCAGGAAAAATATCTGAGCATCATCGTGAACAGCTCAATGAAAATATCTGCTCAGGTAGCAGCTATCAAAAAAA
The DNA here is from genome assembly GCF_003597395.2 of Chelonoidis abingdonii. Classification (NCBI taxonomy): domain Eukaryota; kingdom Metazoa; phylum Chordata; order Testudines; family Testudinidae; genus Chelonoidis; species Chelonoidis abingdonii. Next base: position 17,141,127 of record NC_133772.1, read on the forward strand.
GCAAAACAAAGTTAGGACAAATGAGGAAGAGAATCATCCTGAACCTGGCTTCAGTGATATTATATAATTCAGTGGTACATCCTCATCCACGCTACTGTGTTCAATGCAAGTCACTTTCTTTCAAAAAAGGATACAGCAGAAATAGCAGGGTTCTGGCGGGCAGTATTTCTTAGTGGGTAGAGCAGTGGACGGGGACTCAGGAGAGCTCAGTTCAATTCCCAGCACTGCACCTGATTTGCTGGGCGATGTTAGGCAAGTCACTTCCTTTCTGTGCCTCAGTTTCCCAATGGGTAAAATGGGCATATAACAATATTGACCTCCTTTGGAAAGTGCTTTGAGATCTATGGATACATACACATGCAAATATTTGTATATAAAGAGACAGGCAACAAAAAACTAGACACCTGGAAAGAGTTCCATAGAGAGACATTGGAGCCTTGCTTAGAGAGATGAGTAACAGGGATTATGAAAGAGAAATAAAATAGTGAATGGTATAGAAAAGTTGAAATTGCCAGCTCCTATTTACCATCTCATCATACAACAGAAGGAACATGAAATCACATGAATGCCACTAGAAATTTTACAATATAGATTAGCCTGTGGAACCCATTGCCACAAAATAAAGGACAAGGATTAGATTACATTAGATTAGCTTTTTCTTTTAAAAGCTATAAATCTTCACAGCTCAGGCCATCAACCAGTCTTCAATTGACAAGGTTAGACAGAAACTTCCCTTAGAGCAGATTGATTCCACAAATGTCCCCAATGGATTTTCTGGCACCTTTCCTTAAAATATCTGGTGCTGACCACTATCAGACAGGATAGTGACTAGATGGACCCTGGGTCTGATTCAGTATGACAATTCTTAAGGTACATAGTCAATATACTTGGCCACGTACAGTTACCCAGAATGTTTCATATTATTGTCCGCTGTTAGAGGCGCTAAATCTAGAACCTGGATTCTGAAACTCAAACAACATATCAGGAATGCTCCTGCCACAAGAGTTTTGTTTCCATGTTCAATGGAACATGGAACAATGGAACAGACCCCCAAGGGTCAGTCCTAGGACCAATCCTATTCAACTTATTCAGAAATGATCTGGAGAAAAGGGTAAACAGCGAGGTGGCAAAGTTTGCAGATGATACTAAACTGCTCAGGATAGTTAAGACCAAAGCAGACTGTGAAGAACTTCAAAAAGATCTCACAAAACTAAGTGATTGGACAACAAAATAGCAAATGAAATTAATGTGGATAAATGTAAAGTAATGCACATTGGAAAAAATAACTCCAACTATACATACAATATGATGGAGGCTAATTTAGCTACAATTAATCAGGAAAGAGCTCTTGGAGTCATTGTGGATAGTTTTCTGAAGATGTCCACGCAGTGTGCAACAGCAGTCAAAAAAAGCAAACAGGATGTTAAGAATCATTAAAAAAGGGATAAAGAATAAGACAGAGAATATCTTATTGCCCTTTTATAAATCCATGGTTACGCCCACATCTTGAAACTGCATACAGATGTGGTCTCCTCATCTCAAAAAAGATATACTGGCATAGAAAAAGTTCAGAAAAGGGCAACTAAAATGATTAGGGTTTGGAATGGTCCTCTATTAGGAAAGATTAAAGAGGCTAGGACTTTTCAGCTTGGAAAAGGGGAGACTAAGGGGAATATGATAGAGATATATAATTCATTAGTGATGTGGAGAAAGTGAATAAGGAAAAGTATTTTACTTGTTCCCATAATATACAGAACAAGGGCCACCAAATGAAATTAATGGCAGCAGGTTTAAAACAAATAAAAGGAAGTTCTTTCTTCACATAGCGCACAGTCAACTTGTGGAACTCCTGCCTGAGAGGTTGAAGCTAGACTCATAATAGAGTTTAAAAGAGAACTAGATAAATTCATGGAGGTTAAGTCTATTAATGGCTATTAGCTAGGATGGATAAGGAAAGGTGTCCCTAGCCTCTGTTTGTCAGAAAGTGGAGATGGATGGCAGGAGAGAGATCACTTGATAATTGCCTGTTAGGTTCACTCCCTCTGGGGCACCTGGCATTCACCACTGTCAGTAGACAGGATACTGGGCTGAATGGACATTTGGTCTAACCCAGTATGGCCATTCTTACGTTCCAAGCCAGAACCAGAAAAGGTCCCTGTTCTTTTTTTCTTTTGGGTACAGCTGAGTTCATGGCAGAATGACCTCACACTATTTCTACCTCTCAAGATAGCAGAAGTCTCACCAACAGAGAAAGTCAGCAGATCTTGTTAAATGAGACATGTTGGGCTGAAATCTTATGAGAACAGTTTGCAAGAGATTCTGCCTTATCAGTGAATCCAAACCCAAACACTCATTGTGTGAGAGGCTCAGGGAACAGGGCTTATTTAGTCTTCAGAAGAGAAGAGTGAGGGGGGAGTTGATAGCAGCCTTCAACTACCTGAAAGGTGGTTCCAAAGAGGATGGAGCCAGGCTGTTCTCAGTGGTGGCAGATGACAGAACAAGGAGCAATGGTCTCAAGTTGCAGTGCGGGAGGTCTAGGTTGGATATTAGGAAACACTATTTCACTAGGAGGATGAAGAAGCATTGGAACGGGTTACCTAAGGAGATGGTGGAATCACCATCCTTAGAGGTTTTTAAGGTCAGGCTTGACAAAGCCCTGGCTGGGATGATTTAGTTGGGGTTGGTCCTGTTTTGAACAGGGCGTTGGAGATGACAACCTCGTGAGCTCTCTTACAGTCCTAATCTTCTATGATTCCAGTTCAGCCTCAAAACTATTAAACGTAATCCAGATCCAAATGTAAATATTAGGTTGTCGATCCCTCTCCACGTATTATTCCTGTGTGCCATTTTTGGGATGTTTATTTTGGATTATGTAATTTATCTCATTCTCTTTTTCCTTTCCTGCAGGATTGTGGATTTTATTAACCTCATGAGCTATGACTTCCATGGGGCCTCCTGGGAGAAGACTACAGGACACGTCAGTCCTCTTAGCAAGGGAAAGAAAGACCTTAGAACTGCTGCATACAACAATGTTGTAAGTGACAAAGATCCTTTTGTCTCTCCTCTCCTCATCCACCTAAAGTTTTACAAGCAACACAAGTTCTGAAAGCAAGGAAGTAACTTGCTTTGGAACGGTTTCCACAGTAACTGAGCTAGCTACCAAGTAGTTAGAGAAACTCGTGACTGTGAGCAATGTTCGACAGACACCACTCCCCAACTCCTCCACATGCCTCAGTACAAACAGCCCTGTACTTTGTCAACATTCTTACAACATGGTAAGGCAGGTCAAGGGGTATTCAATGTTGACAGATGATGGGGTACATGGGATGAGGTTCATCAACAGTACGACCACATCCTTTCAGCTCTCCTGAAGACATTCGGATGCTGGTGTTGGGCTAAAACCTGCTGCCCAAAGTTATGTGATGGCAGATAGTGTAGGGCAGCAGTGTGTCTTTTTTAAAAACTGTATTTAGTGTCTCCAGGTAAGTCCGGTCTGGTCTGGGGTTTAAGTCTGGCTTGGATCACACTGGAGAGGAGTTTGGCAGTCCTAGCATAGATGCGAGCTGAAAGTCATGAGTAACTCCGTTGAAGCCCAAGAGTGGCAGTTGTGTCAAAACAGCTTTAAGCAAGAGAAGAAATCTGGCCCCTTTGTTCTAATACAGTGTTTCTTAGACTGGGGTCCATGAGGGTATTCCAGGGGGTCCCCAGGCCCTGCTGTTCAACTCCTCCCCCTCCCTCCCAAGAGGCACTGGGAGGGAGGGAGAGGAGTGGGAACAGGGTGCACTCAGGGGAGGGGGTGGAAGGAGGCGGGGAAGAGGACTCAGAGGGGCAGAGGTGGAGCAAGCATGGGAAGAGGTGGAGTAGGGGCAGGGCCTGGGGCTGAGCAGGAGGCTTGGGGATCCAAGTAGGGTTGCCAACTGTCTAATCATACAAATCCATATACCCTTGCCTGGCCCCTGCTCTGCCCCTTCCCCCAAGGCTCTGTCCCCTTCCCCCAAGGCTCCACCCTGCCCTGCTCCTTCTCCGAGCCCCTGCCCACTCACTCCATTCCCCCCCACCCCCATCGCTCACTTTCCTTCACCCTCACTCACTTTCACCGGGCTTGGGCAGGGGGTTGAGGTACTGGAGGGGGTGAGGTGCAGGCTCTGGGAGAGATTTTGGGTGCAGACGGGGGGGTTATGGCTGGGGAAGGGGGTTGGGGTGCAGGATCTGGCCAGGAGGCACTTATCTTGGGCAGCTCCCAGGCGGTGACACAGTGGGGCTAAGGCAGGCTCCCTGCCTGCCCTGGTCCCACTCCGCTCCTAGAAGCGGCTGGCACATTCCTGCAGCACCAGAGGGAATGGTTGGGGGCTCTGTGCACTGCCCATGCCCTCAAGCACTGCCCCTGCAGTTCCCATTGGCTGCAGTTCCTGGCCAATGGGAGATACAGAGTCGGTGCTGGGGATGGGGGCAGCATGCAGAGCCCCCGGCTCTCCGCTAGGGGCCACAAGAATTTGCCAGCTGCTTCCAGGAGCAGCGTGGGGCCAGGACAGGCAGGGAGCCTGCCTTAGCCCCACTGTGCTGCCAGAGTTTCACTGCCTAAAATCTCCCAGTTTGGCTTCAGTAGCCTCCGGGAGATAGGGCCTGATTCCAGGAGACTTCCAGCAAAACTAGGAGGGTTGGCAACCCTAGGTCCAAGAAAATTTTTAAATCAAAATGGGCGTCTTCAGATTGCTAAAGTTTGAGAATCACTCTTCTAATACACAAAATTATCATGTGATGTAGCAGCCCAAATGGTGAGGCCAGAAAGAGGAGATGACACGGTGGCAAGAAAGAACACATCTCCCATCAGTAAGATCCAGGAGTAACTCCATTACTGAATGTAAACTAATGTAGAACTCTCCGAGGCAAGATCAGGACCCTAATGGCTGATTCTTCAGCAGAGCGGTGTCATTCCGGGTGACACAGCTCTGGCCTCCATCTTTTGGGGGGGCTCTAGTTAGTTTTTATCAGTCCCCTCAGCACAAAGACACTAACTAATAGAACTGAGCCCAGGTCTTTGTCTCCCCCTTCAGAAGTTCAGTCTTAGGTTTGTCACCCTAACGACAGAAATAGTGGGGGAAATGGATGCGTCTTAGCCTGACTGTGAAGAGCCCCATATTTCCTACAACCTTTAACAGCTGTCACCCATTTCTTGCCCACCCTAGGACCAGTCCAGTAGCTCGTGAAATGTCTGATCACTTGGAAAATTGAGGTTCCTTGTGCCCTCTTAAAGGCTATCATGCCATCTGCAGGATGGTTTCCTGTCCCCAGGAATGGAGTCCCCTATAGCCATGGAGCAGGCTGGAACTGACACGGACCCTTTGCATGGAGATGTTCAATGTCCAGAAGCATGTTGCTGGAAAAATGGAGATGTGTAGGCAGCCACATCTTGGGAAGCCTTAGAATTTGAATAAAAGCACCACAGGGCGGTATAAAAACCAGGTCTCAGTTTAAGCTGCCAAATACACGTTAAATATTTTCCTTCGAACAGGACAACGCCGTGAGACACTGGAAGAGAAAGGGCGCCCCAGGGGAGAAGATCATCATGGGAATCCCAGCCTATGGGCGGAGCTTCACCCTTGACACTCTGGATACAGGCGTCGGGGCCCAGGCTTCGAAGGCAGGACTCCCAGGCCCTTTCACTTCCGAAGCAGGATTTTTAGCCTATTATGAAGTAAGGAACGTATTTGTTCCACCTGGGCTTACTTAGGGGGGAGCAGTCGTAAGAATAATCTGTGATTTTGCATAATCAAAGGGAAGCCATGCTGAGTTTTCTAACATGAAAATGATTTCAGTCTGCATGCCAAGGAGGAAAAGGCTACTTTTCATTTCCTCCCCATCACACTGGCTATACCCACAGCCTCATCCTGCCTCCAATGTGTTTTGTTTTAGATCTGCACCTTTAAAAAAGGTGCCACCACTGAGATGATTGAGGAGCAAAAGGTCCCTTACTCCTATAAAGGGAACCAGTGGGTAGGGTACGATGACATGGAGAGCATTAAAACCAAGGTAAGGAGGGTCCCAACCATTCACTTTGGGCTGAGAGCGACCCAACATCTGGCGCCAATAAGCACAGAGGCAGCTCTATGTATTTTGCCACCCCAAGCACGGCAGTCAGGCGGTTTTCAGTGGCACGCCTGCAGGAGGTCTGCTGGTAACACGGATTCAGCGGCGCACGTGCGGGAGGTCTGCCAGTTCTGCGCTTTTGGCGTAGCCGCTGCCGAATTGCCATCAAAACCACGGGACCGGCGGACCTCCCACAGGCGCGCCGGCAAAGGCTGCCTGACTGCCACCCTCATGGTGACCGGCAGGCCGCCCCAGGCACGCACTTGGTGCGCTGGTGCCTTGGGCCGCCCCTGAATAAGCAATACTTACTTTCCACTAAGAGGTATGGCCACTCACCCAAGTCACATGGCAAGAGTAACAGCTTCATTCTGGGCAATGTGCATAGGGTTTCATCCACCGTATCTGGCTCCCATCGCCACTTGGGTTGAGGTTCTCCCAGCCAATTCCATGTGGGAACATTAAACAAAAGTAGCTGGAGGAATGTGACTATTTGAACAGCTGTATTATCATAGCTCTATTGCTACGATAAGCAAACACCATTGAGGCAGTGGAAGCTGCCTGTTCCCACTTTTCCATTCTAAGCTTTCATATACTTACAATGCATTTCAGGGAAAATATTGTTCTTCTGGACTACAGCTTCATGTGTCCTCAAACCAAAAGGCAGCATAAAAACGAACAGAAATCAGGAGTTTACCTGTTTGAATTCTGCAGGAGGGAGAAAGAATTGGCACCACCCTCCTCCCCAAAATATTGTAACAATTGTGCAGGTGCTCGCAAGCCTGGATACTTCTAAATCTTCCAACTTGCCTTGGATCAAGTATTCAGATCAGAACTGAGGAAACAAGTACTAAGCATCTGGGGCTGGGGACCAGCAGGGGTGGCTGTGTGCATGATACACACAGTGCAACATGAGGAAGACTGTCAGTATCAAGTATGAGGCCATACAGCTCTCTAAGGACAGGCAACAAAACACAGCCTGGCTTGATGAAAAGTCGGATAAATCTACCACAGATAGGTCAGCTGGTTGCTCTGTCTATGAGAGCCATGCAGGGAGGAAGGTCATGCTTTTCTTACTGTCTTGAGAGAAAGCAAGTCTTCACTGAATGAGGAGTTAGTCTCCCACCACACACACACACACACACACACACACACACAGTGCAGCTGTGACTGCTTAGGATCAGTGTCAGACTGAGCTACGTATTTCTGCCTACGTTTAGGGGGAATATTCTTTTCCCCAGTCAGTTAAACTTGGATCACACTGCAGACTGCACTTTGGAGCTCTCTGTTGCTTTTTGACAAGGGATGTTGTGCTGTAGCCAGGCCCCACCACCACACTGGCATCTGGGACCGGAAGCCCTATTTTACAAGATAAATTGCCCAGGGAAATAATGCAGCTCTCAGAGCTGGTGTTTAAGTGTAAAAAGCAGATGCTGGAGAGAGCTCCCAATACCCCCTGCAACATGTGGGTACCAGACAGAACCCAGCCAAGATGGTCAGGGATGCAACCCCATGCTCTGGGTGTCCCTAAGCCTGACTGCCAGACGCTGGGACTGAATAACAGGGGGCTCACTCAATAATTGCCCTGTTCTGTTCATTCTCTCGGAAGTATCTGGCACTGGCTGCTATCAGAAGGCAGGATACTGGGCTGGATGGACCATTGGTATGACCCAGTATGGCCGTTCTTATGCTGAGTACTCACTTACACAGGGTTCTCAAACTGCGGGTCAGGACCCCAAAGTGGGTCATGACCTTGTTTTAATGGGGTTGCCAAGGCTGGCTTAGATTTGCTGCAGCCCAGGGCTGAAGCCAAAGTCTGAGCCCCATTGCCCGGGGCCAAAGCCAAAACCCTTGGGTTTCAGCCCTGGGTGGCAGGGCTCAGGTTACAGGCCCCCTGGCTGGGGCTGAGGCCCTTGGGCTTAGCCCCACCCCCACATACACACACTTGGGGGGCTTGGGCTTTGGTCCCCCCTCCTGGGGTCATGTAGTAATTTGTTGTCGTCAGAAAGGGGTCATGGTGCAGTCACGTTTGAGAATCCCTGCACTAACACAATGAAATCCCTCCCTTAGATCCCAGAGGAAGGTCAAGCAGGGAACAGGTGTGAAATACAATTCACAAGAAAGCCTATTTCAACAGGCTTTTGCCCAAATGGAAAGAGAGTTTAGGATCTCAGAAAAAGTTTGGAGAGAGAGAGGCTGTCCCATTCACCCCTCTTGCCTCGTCAGGGCTATTTCTCACTTTAGTAATATGTTGAAAGGAGATGCCCACCTGATGGAGCTGAAATAGCACAGGGGCATCTAAATGTCCGTTTCTCATTTCACATTGTCCGTTTTTTCCCTTTCCCTCACTTAGGTTAAATATTTGAAGCAACATGCTTTGGGAGGGGCCATGCTTTGGGCCCTCGATCTGGATGATTTCAGCGGCTCTTTCTGCCATGAAGGAGCTTACCCTCTCACACAGACACTGAAGAGTGCACTGAACGCTGGCAGACAATGAGTGATTGCACTGAAGTGCAAAAGTTTCCAATATATACAACAGAAATGATCACTGTAGGTTTTGGAAGCATATTGATTTACTTTGACAGTAGATCTGAGCTTTGCTTGGGTGTCTTTAAGATAATTGTATAAAACTTGAACAGCAGCAGCAGTCTCCTTGGGACATGAGGAAAAAACCTGTTAACCAGAGACAGTAACATTTGTTATTAAATCTGTGCGTGAGTGGCTGCTTCTTTTCATATTTTTAAGTGATAAGGGGCTGCTTTACGGCTAAAACTGTCCACCATAAAGAGAAAGGTAGGGACCACAAACACTGAATCTCGGTTTAAATTTTCCTCCTTATATAGAATAAACTATATGCCCAGAAGCCCAAAGATCTATACTTGCTTAACACAGAACCACTTGAGTAAAAATCAGCATCTGAAGGCCACACCCACAAAATGGGATCAGAGACTTTGCCTCTTATCTGAACTGATCAGCTGAGCACAATTTCCCATAGGACAAAATTTCCTTTGGGGGATTAAAAATTTAACTCATGATGGATGCAGCTGTCAAAGCTTTAATGTGACCAGAGGAGCCTTCTCAATAGCAAGCCCTAGGTGCTGAACTCACTAATAGGAGATAGGATGATCCTTGCACACTCACAAGGTGAACCTTGCACTTTGAACTGAAGGTTACAAGAATGAGACACACCCCTCCTCAAACCTTTATTCCATGAAATAGAATATCTTGCAATGCATTCTAAGGTGGAAGCCAATAACCATGTCACAAAGCAGGATAAAGAAAAAACTGACTGTCCCTCTGACTGACTTTCACTGCTCCTTCATATTGCACAGATAGGATGATAGGTACTTTACAAACATTGGTAGATTAAGAGGTGAGACATGCCACAAAAGACACTTTTTTATGGCTCATAGCAAACATGACACAGATGTCAGTGTTTGTAATAATCTGATGCTATTGCAATTGACACTCTCCCCATCACAAACTTTGTCCAATATATCGAAGGAGTGATTGTCCAAAGGAAAACCTTTTCTTTCTGAACCAGTGCAATTGGCTGTGCATACAGTCGTTTATGCCAATAATCAGTTTATTAGGTGATGTAGTTTTCCTGTCTGTACCTGCATTTCCTCAAACACATTTTGAGGATCTAGCCTAGAAAGAGAAACTTTCTCGGACTACAAAGAAGTTCAGCCCTTATCATGGCTGCTAAAACTAACAACTTAGCTTAATATTTCAAGATTTGTGTCTCATCTCTAGTCAATGGCTTAGCATAGCTATTTTCCAGAGTCTTCATTCTGCAGGCCATTTTATGAGAGAAATTAAGTCAAGTGTAAACATCAGGGGCCTCATATCATGGATTGTATTTCTGAAAGAGCCAAAACTCAGGATCTGGCTGGAAGATAAGGTCCATTTGGTAGCTCTTTGTTTTCCTTATCTCAACTATGGATAAAGATTACATGGTACTATAGCTGCCTACTGACACTGCATTGTAGTCACTGCCTAGATGTGACCTGCATTTGTCATGTCCCACTGATCTTTTATAAAGACTAATATACACAACATGGCATTGTAAATCTACAGAAGGCTCTGGACATCTTCAAGATCTTGATTTGCTTTGGAACAATGAATGGTTAGCAACCTCTAGAGGTGCAGCTTCCAGGGAGCCAAAGCTGAGACTTGAACCACTGTTTCTAGTTGTACAGAACATTTCTTCTACCAGCTAGGGAAGGTCTCTTTGCCACATTGATATAGAAGAGCAAGCAACACTGACACCTACTGGTTGATGATTTGAATTGCATAGACACACCCATTTCTTTCAATCCATAGCAAAAGCCAGGCAGGAGGGGACTGAGGAGGGTTGAAGGCAGAAACTCTACAGTTAAGTGAGAGAAAAAGAAAAAGAAATCTCTAGGAATAATACTGTTTCCATTATCCCAGTAAATATGTCTGTTTAGGGTTATAAAAAAAAGTGGCTTTATGATTCATCATCATTGTGGCAACATCACCCTAGTCACAGGCTTGTTGGTAGATAGTTTATTTCCCCATACGCACAGAGAAACATTCCTTTTCCTTGCTTCTTTCTCTAAGTGTTCACAGGAGTCTTAAATCCTCCCTCTGGCAGGGAGTCCTCTCTGTTTTACCCAGTTATTTCCCCCCTTCCCTAGCTTTTAAGAGAGACCCTTTTAAAAAAAAGTCAGTTTAAAAGTTTGTGTAATTTAGGAAAATGTGGAGTCCCTTGCCACAGATTCTGGGGATGCCCCTCAAAAGCAGAATCACATTCTGCAAGAGTGTTTATGGATTGCTTATATTTTTAGAGTCAAGTTGTTCATCTCCACACCCCACAACTTCAAAGCCACCATCCTCCTCTCGCCCCACACACACACACGCCTTTCCAGATTCAAACTACATTTCTGCTTTCATTTTGTCTCAGACTCATAGGTCAGAAGGGACCAATATGATCATCTAGTCTGACCTCCTGCACTAGGCAGGCCACAAAACCCTACCCATACACATTTATAACAACCCCTAACCATGACTGAGTTATTGAAATCCTCAAAATTGTGATTTGAAGACCTCAAGCTGCAGAGAATCCACCAGCAAGCGACCCATGCCCCACGCTACAGAGGAAGGCGAAAAACCTCCAGGGGGCCTTGCCAATCCGCCTGGAGGAAAATTCCTTCCCGACCCCAAATATGGCGATCAGCTAAACCCTGAGCATGTGGGCAAGACTCACCAGCTAGCACCCAGAAAGAATCTCTGCAGTACCCATTCCCATCCCATTCAACATCCCTCACAGACCATTGAGCGACTTATCTGCCGATAATCTAAGATCAATTGCCCAAATTAAACTATCCATCATAACATCCCCTCCATATACTTGATCAAAGCTTAATCTTAAAGCCAGATAAGTCGTTTGCCCCCACTACTTCCCTCGGAAGGCTGTTCCAGAACTTCACTCCCCTAATGGTCTCCTGTAGTGATAGATCAGTAAGCATTTCAAATGCAAACCCAGGAAGCACACAGCTAAAGGAACTTTCCCTTTCCCCCTTAGAATTAGGTGGACCCTGAGATTGTTATTTGCGGTAATGCTGAGTTTATTTTGCAAGTGGACCGATAAAAGAGAGTAAAGCTGGATACTTGTTTTGTTTGTATAGACCACCAACTCAGCCAAATCTGGGTTTTAGATCAGGTGATAGATCATGGCGGGTTTTCAGGCCACTCAATACCCCTCTGGCTACAAATGAGATTAGTTTTCTATAGCTGGTTTTCCTCACAAACATCCCCGGTGAATGGAGAAAGGAAAATCTTTGAATCAAGAAGTAACTGTCAAGTTGCCTCCAGCATCTGAAACATCCCCTAGTGACAGTATAGGACAATGATTTAAAGAGAAAGAGGGTCATATTTTGCCATCTCAGTGGTCTCCTCTATCTGATGAAATCAAAGTACTATCCACAGATCAAGCCTCACAGCTACTCTATGTTAGTCCCTTATTTTTTCAATGACCCTAAATAGACCTAGATTCTTACTCTCCACCCTGAGTATTAGCCCCCTGCCATCCTTGTTCTCTTTGTTAGAAGCTTTATATGTATCGGTCTCCAGTGATTTTATAAGAATCTGAGTTTTGCCTCTAGTTCCCCACCTCCTGACTTAAGAGATAAGAGGAAAAAGGCCTCTAGCCAACCAAATAGTGAGTAAGCATCTAGACTTTCAAATCAGTCCATAACATTTAGAAAGAAAACACCTGTTGGCAGTGCAGAGAATAAAAATCAGCCTGCTTTCTCCTACATTAAACTACATTCCATTTTGCTGTGCACAACACAGCTCTAACCTCTCATCCTAAGCTCCCCTAACAGGCCACCTATGTGGAGGAAGAAAAGACACATATACCCCACAAGCAGTCTTTAAAGCCTCCTGATTTCACACACCCACCTTCTCCACCAATCACTGCTTGCAAGCTGCTTCCTCACCCTTCCCTTTGCAGCCAGGGAATGAGACTTACCCCAGGTGTCTTCCATTAGGGTCTCTGGTACTCACTTCAAGCCTGTGTGTACACACAGAGACACACACACAAGTGAAAAGTAAATTAGAGAAATAGTATTTTCTAAGTCAGTGGATCTTAACCTTTCCAGACTTCTGTACCGCTGTCAGGAGTCTGATTTGTCTTGCATACCTCTAAGTTTCACCTCAATTAAAAACTACTTGCTTACAAAATCAGACATAAAAATATAAAAGTGCCACAGCCACTATTACTGAAAAATTGCTGACTTTTGGATTTTTACCATATAATTATAAAATAAATAATTTGGAACATAAATACTGTACTTATCTGTATGACATTTTAGCTTGGCTGACTTCACTTGTGCTTTTCATGTAGCCTGAGGTAAAACTAAGCAAATATCTAGATGAGATGATGTACCCCCTGGAAGACCTCTGCGTATCCCTAGGGGTACATGTACCCTTTGTTGAAAACCACTGTTCTAAGTGACAGATGAGAGTAGATATGGGCCAGAGCCACAACGTGGGGTCAGATGTGAATTTCAGAGGGGAGAATATTGGATCAAATGATCTGGTTCAGATCTGTCTCCCATTCAGAGGGCAGATTCCCACACACGACTATATCAGCAAGCTGATGCCCGTTCTCCCGCACATCAGCAGACCTCAATCTACATCACCAGGTTTAATCCCTGCCATGCCCCCAATGAAGCACAGACAGTGACATGGTTCTATTCCCTGCCCTGCTGCTGGGTGAGTCTGGGCAAGTCACTTAGCTGATCTGTGCCTTGGTTTCCCCATCTGAAAATTGAGGTACTTGATGCTAATAACTTCCTTTGTAAAGTGCTGTAAGGCCTAAGCAGGATGTGGGGCATGTGGGATTTTGGCTGCGATATATGGGGTCACACACACACACACACACATGAAACAAACAATTTTTGGCTTGACATTTTTCACGCTTTGATTGTCTTAGGACAGAAGAGAATCTCTTTGGGAATGCATGAGATTAATGAGACAAACAAGCTGTTCCTGATTTATGGGCCTTAGAACACTTAGGGTATGTCTACATTGCATTTAAAAACCTGCCGTTGGCCCACATCAGCTGACTCTGGCTCGCAGTGTTCGGGCCGCAGCCCAAACTCTGGGACCATCCCACCTCACAGGGTCCAGCAGCCAAAGCTCCAGCCCGAGCCCAGAAGGCTACAAAGCAGTTAAACAGCCCCTTAGCCTGAGCCCCGTGAACCCAAGTCAGGTGGCACGAGCCAATCACGAGTGTCTAAATGCACTGTAGACATAGCCTTGGTGGCCTTTCACTTTTTGATAACTATTCTATAGACTCTAGCCACTAGCTCTAATGATACAGAAAATACCATACTTCTTTATGCACGTGACCAGATACACAACCACAGCTGATCAATTTCCATGACCATAACAAGATTAATACCTGCCCATTATCCACATGTGGCATTCCGGCTTTCCATTGCTATGCCTTTAATCGTGAATATTGATAAACTACATCACTCATTTCTTAATGACTCCTAGATGTTATTGTGGTCTAACTACCTAGTTACCGCCTTGTTACCAGATTGCTAAAGCCCGCCCACCCCCTGACACTCCCTCCTTACAGAATTCTGTGGGGTACTGTATTTTCGTGCTTACTTGTTTGCGTCTCATAATGAAAGTTCAGAATTTGTGATCTGGGCTTATCTTCTTGGGCCTACCAGCTTTTAGCTAAGATTCAGCCTTTGGTATGACTACGGCCACAAGGCCTCTCACTAAAAAAAACAAGCCTTTAACCATAGAAAAGTCTAAAAACCCAATTATGTGTGTTCATAGACTTCATAACATGCTAAGCACGCTCAGCAAAGAAATTATATGTTACCCAAAACTATAAACCCTCCAAGATCAGGTCAGGGGATCAAAAGTCAACAGGCAGATACTCACAGAGAAATTATAACTGCTTTCAGTAGGGTGTGATGGGGTGCACAGATATGGGATTCCAGGCCTACTTTCCTCTGTAATTTCTTACCGGTGTCTAGCCCTGTCATTTGCAGGACCCAGTATAGTGCTCTGTTCAGTTCCCTCTCCAGATGAGCTCTCAAGCTAAGTAAACAAGCACAGCTCCTTAGTTAGTAATTAAAAGGTCTGAGAACAGTAGACTTGATTTAGCTGCTGAAGGTCTCCATGGACTCCTGCATACAAGAGAATCTAGAATTACTGTAACTCTTTGAAATCTGCAAACTGAAGCTGTTCCTTGAGAAGGTAACACAACCAGCATTCTCAGTCTCATCCTACAAGCTGCAGATAAAAGATTTCTCTTTCTAAGCACCCACCCCTTGAGAATATGGAGCGGTGACTTTCTGTCTAATACTGGATCCCCTAAAGCAGTGGTTCCCAAACTTGTTCCGCTGCTTGTGCAGGGAACGCCCCTGGCAGGCCGGGCCAGTTTGTTTACCTGCTGCATCCGCAGGTTCAGCTGGTCGCAGCTCCCAGTGGCCGCAGTTCTCTGTTCCAGGCCAATGGGAGCTGCAGGAAGCGGCGCAGGCCAAGGGACGTACTGGTTGCCACTTCCAGCAGCTCCCATTGGCCTGGAGCTGCGAACCACGGCCACTGGGAGCCACAATAGGCTGCACCTGCAGACGCAGCAGGTAAACAAACTGGCCTGGCCCGCCAGGGGCTTTCCCTGCACAAGCAGTGGAAGTTTGGGAACCACTGCCCTAAAGGCTTTGCAGACAAAATTCCTGGTTCCACAGGTTGGCAGTGTAGAATGGTAAGAAGAAACGTCCAATCCTTTCTCTCAAGAAACAAGCTGAGTCTTCAAATGAACCAAACCACTCAGTGATTATTGTCTGATATTTTAGATTGCATGCTCTGCAGTCTAGTCATGTTGCATAGACATATGAAATTCTGGGCCAGTTTTCCAGAAAATTTGGTGCATAATTGCACTAGCTGAAGTGTGTGTGAGTGTGTACACCTAATCTGCATATGTCATTGCCATGACTACACTCCCAGCGTGGTTATTTATGCATACAGATAGCCAGTTAGATGAGAAAGGCCAGATTCTCAGCTGGCAAACAGCAGTGGTGCTCCATTGACTTCAGTGTAGCTGTGTCCATTTACACCAGCAGAGGAAATGATCTGAAAATAATCTAGTTTTGTTGTTTCATTATTCCAGGAGAACTGGAATTATTGCAGTGTTTTAACATCTGTCAGTTGGCACTGTGACTTGAGAGGGCAGCAGCTCCTGACTTCAGGATCGTACCCTAAGATCTCAGCAGTAAAGATTCCCCTTGGTAAATAATCCACAACAGATTTAACAAGGAAACAGTCTCTAACTTCATTTTCCCAAGGGATCTTACTAATATGCTCCTATATGGTTTGGAGTAAAGAAAATATCATGTGAAGACCATCAGTGCTTTTGGCATTCGCTGACAGCAGTTTGGATTTGCAAAGGTCCTAACAGCGGACTCTTTTAGGGTGGCATTAATAAATATCTATGTTATGGTATTGTGCTAGGAGCTGTACTACAGGCGACATAAACATGGTCCCTACTACAGCTGGCCCAGGGATGTAGGACATCTGGGGTCTACTGAGCACTGGCTTTCCAGCAGCTGGTCACATGGGCTGCAGGAGAATCCGGGAGCTAGCTAGCTAGACATAATTTTTTTTAAAATATCCATTCCGTGAAAATTTTTGCATATCTGATGTTTTGTTACAGTTCTGAGCAAACCTTCTTTGATTCACTCACAGTACAGAAATTCTGGTTCCTGCTCAGCTCTAGTTCCTACTCCAAAGATGTTACAGTCTAAATTACTTAACAGTGATGACCCCTGGGATTTTCAAGGCTCCATTATACTTCTCCATGGTCAGAGACCGTCATTGCAACCTTAATTTGGCCCCCTTGTATGTATGATAAGTCTTTAATGACATGATCACCTATTATATTTGCACAGGACCTCTGCCTCATTCAGTGCACAGGATGGATCTGCTCTGGGGGTGGTGTAGTAAAAGGGGCTGATGCCTGGAGAAATCCTGCCTCATTTGTTGTAGAAGTCAGAAGGTGTATGTGAATGAGGCAGGGGACTGCAGGACGAGAAAAGAGGGTCTCATGAGGCAGGCAACTGTATACTGCCCTGCAGAATTGGGCTCTATCCCTGCTTCTACCACAGAGTTCCCATATGTTCCTGGGCAACTTCCTTAAACTGAACTTTTCACACCTCCGTTAACGATGCCCAACTCGAGACCCTGAGAGTGAGCATTCCCAGCTGCCACTGACGTCACTGGGAGCTGTGCTTTGAGCATGCACTATGCTATTTAATGCTAAGTCCTCTGACGTATCAAGTGTGACGTGGCTCAAGTAGGTCATCCAAAATTAGTGGCCACTTTTGACCTTAATTTCTCTGTGCCGCATTTCCAGACCTGTAAATCAGGGGTAATAGTATCACCTTGCTGCACAAGGTATTGTGAAAATCAATCAGTTAATGTCTGTGACATTCTCAGCTGATGAACACCATAGAAAAGGCCATGAGGAAATTAATAATTCTCTATTCAGAGCAAGGTAAGTAAATAAGGCTTCAGGCCACACGCTGAGTAAGGAGGAGAAAACAAAATATTGAATAGCTGGGCATTCAGTGAGCACCATTCATCTTGTGCACTCAATGAGGCAGGCAGGCGAAAAAATAGTATGTGATCATATCATTGAGGACTATATGTAATGCATACACACAAGAGGGCAGAGTTAAGGTTGCCAGGTCCACCTTAATTCTGGCATTTCCTAACTTTTGAGTGGTTGCCTTTGAAACCTTAGGATTCCTTTGATGTATTTTTTGCTGTATGTATCATATACAGTGAAAAGTGTTGATGCTAACAGTGAACAAATGCATCCTGTGCAGGGAATATTGTGTAGTGGTTACAGTAGGGGACTGTGGAATCTGTACTCCTGGCTTCTGTTTGTAGCTCTGCTACTGATTAATAATGTGACCTCAAGGCAAGGTGCTGATCTGCAAGGTAACCAACGTTCTGTTTCAGGTTTTCCATATGGGAGTGACTTCCCAAAAGGCATGTGGAGAATGGAAACAAAACAAGATAGCAACACCTCCACCTATCCTGAAAGTCGATTGCGAAGTCATTCCCAGATTGGAAAATCCCTTCATGGCAAAGAGGAAGAACTTGTCTCTCCGATTTTATTTCATTGCTGCTGAGTTCCTGTAAACTGGGGTGGGTGTTTCAGCCACAAAGGAACGTCAAAGAACCCAGATCCATTCTCTGGGCCACCACAAGCAGAGCAATTGCAACCAGCATGGGTCACACCTTCGTTTGGGCTGGTAAGTCTGGTGAAGGTGAACTAGGGTTTGGAACTGTTGTGGGTTTTACTGGAGAGTTCTTGATGTGCAGGATATTTAGATAAGTCAGATGTTATAGAGGGATTCTGTGCTGGTGATGTTGCTAAGGGTGAAATGGGAGCTGGGAATGAATTGTAACTTGGAAACCAACAGTGCACCCTCTTGTACAGGTGAAAGTGATGACTCAAGATGCAGGGCAGTGGAGAATCAGTCCCAGTCCCTTTTCGTAGGGAAAGAGACGCATGTTGAAAAAGATGTCTGTTTCTCAAATTACCCAGATGGCAGGCACATTTGGAAGGGAGATGTCTCCTTAGTACACGGCTGGATCTCATTCTCCTCTATCACCTGTTTGACACAATAGCTCCATTCATTCCAGTGGAATTAATCCAGGTTAAAACTAGTGTAAAAACAAAGGCAGAATCTGTCCCTGAGAATGAAACTTCCCAGTCCAGGAGCAGCTGGGGGCTGAACAATATTATATTTTTTTCCATCTCTAGTCAGATCAGTATTGAGTAAAGCTGGTTGGACAATGGGTTTTGCTTCTGCAGAATGTGTCAACAAATCCAAACAAAAATAATTTTGTTGGACTTCTCTATGGAAAATTTTGACTTTTCAGCAAAAAAACAAAAAAAAATAATTAAAGAAAATCTACAACTGAAAAGCTTTCAGGCTTTTGACAAAAAGTGTGTGGAAGGGAGGGTTGCGTTGATTTTTCTAGCTGCTGATGGAGTCAGACACATCTGGATCCACATCTGGATCCTACCAAGGTGCTCCCTGCCACGTCTCCATTGAGGTTGTCATAAACAGAGAGTTAAGGGTTAATGTTTCCTTTACCTGTAAGGGGTTAACAAACAGTGAAACCGGGAACACCTGACCAGAGGACCAATCAGGAGACAAGATACTTTCAAATCTCAGTGGAGGGAAGTCTTTGTTTGTGTGTTCTTTTCTTTGTCTGTTGTTCTCTCTGGGATCTGAGAGTGACCGGACGTACCTACAGGCTCTCTAATTTTCTGTTCAAGTAGTAAGTGCAAGTAGAAAGGCAGTTTAGTCTTTTTGATTGTTTTTCTTTATTTGCAAATGTGTATATGGCTGGTAGAGAGTTTAATGTGTATTTGGCTGAAAGTATTTTAGATTGTATTTCTGATGGAGGAGGCTTCTCTCTAGTTTCTATAAGCTGAAAGACCCTGTAATATTCCATCTTGAATTTACAGTGATTATCTTTACTCTTCTTTCTTTTATTAAAAGTTTTTCTGTTTAAAAGACCTAATTGATTTTTTCCTCTTGTTAAGGCTCAAAGAAACTGAGTCTGTACTCACCAGGGAATTGGTGGGGAGAAGGGAGAGAGAGCGGAGGGGGGAAGGTAAATTTCCTCTTTGTTTCAGATTCACAGAGCTTGAATCTGTATTGCCTCTGGGTGAGGGAGAAAGGGGAGGGGGGAAGGGACATTCCTCCCTGTTTTAAGATTCAAGGAGTTTGAATCACAGTGATCTTCCAGGGTAACCCAGGGAGGGAAAGCCTAGGAGAGGCACTGATGAAGGAAAAGGATTACTTTCCTTGTGTTAAGATACAGGGGGTCTGGGTCTTGGGGGTCCCCAGGGAAGGTTTTGGGGGGGACCAGAGTGTATAAGGCACTCCAAGTCCTGACTGGTGGCAGCACTACAAGATCTAAGCTGGTAATTAAGCTTAGGGGAATTCATGCTGGTACCCCATCTTTTGGACTCTAAGGTTCAGATTGGGGATTTATGCCATTACAGAGGTTATAAAAATACAGGTTATAAAGAACAGTTGTGGAATGCATCAGCTTGAGGGGTGCAAAATGCTGACTCGTCCCCACTGCCAAACCCAACATCTCTTTCTAGGCACAGTTTTCTTTACCAAACATAGGTGACAAGCACAAAAAGCAATTTCTCAGCCCATATAGCACCCAGGGACTTTTCCCCTTTGCCTCTCTCAGTCCTTCCTGCTTCATGGCCTTCTTCAGGATTCTTCCCTGCCAACCTCCTCATCCCTGGGCTTTCTCCCAGAGGCCCTTTTCCCCTAGCCGGTTCCCACTGCCTCCCATCCCAGGGAACTCCATGCTGCTCCTAATCCTCCTTCCTCGCTGACATCCCAGCTTTTTCTAGGGAACACCTGTGGCCTCTGCAGCTGCACCTGCTTAATGAGAAGTGCTGGCTAGCCCCAGGCCTCCAGCTCTTCAAGGGGCAGGATACCCTTTGATACAGGAATTCACTAGAAATGTGCTCATGGAGGAGATTACTCCATCACTCCTTCACCACCCCACCCCACACAGTGACACACGCTATACCCTGTGCAACAATATACATTGCCCGTGAAGTGCCACCAGTGGCACAGCTTCCTTCCTTGGTAAAGAGAAAAGGTTAATGTTCAAAGAGGAAAACGGAGGTGGGTGGAGGAGATGCCGCCCAGTGCACAAAGCTAGCATGAGGCTTAACATTTAACTCCATTGAAGCTCCCAAAATAAGACTGAAGTAGGACTTGACAGCAGCTGTGTCATTTCAGAAAAATTCAGGGTGGTGGGGGGCAGTAAGGCTGGGGGATGAGAAGAGTTGTGTCAGCCTATAGAGCATTATATGTGATTGTATTATATCCAGCAAGGGCAGGGGGAATGGAGTATGGATCTATGAAAAGTCTGGGAGGTGGGCAAACCAAGATCTAGGGGGAGGGCAACGGCCCTCATTGCCCCATAGCAAATGATGCCACTGCTTGAGAGTTGAATAGGCCTGAGGCTGGTGGATTTCACCCATAGTGCAGAGGGGTCCAAATATTGTGTATTGCCTGCACCTAATCAGGTTCTTTGTGGGTTTTCTCCCTGCCCCCTCTGTTAGGATCGGTATTTGAAGAACAACAAGTTGGGTGGTGCCATGATTTGGGCAGTGGACCTGAATGATTTTGATGACTTGTTCTGCAGCCAGAAGAAACCATATCCTCTAATAGGAACTGTGAAATCAAAGCTGAGCTCCGGCAATTGAGCAGGCAGAGTATGAAGCTATGAATGCACTATGAGGAAGACCGTCTCACTTTCTTTCTTTGGATGGGGAAAGGGTTTGAAGACATGCTGGGGAACATTCATGCAGCTCAAAAATAACACTCTCGTGTGGCATACCCACTCTCTTTCACCAGCACATCCACCGGTGGTTTCCTCTCCTCTTATTTTGTAATAAAGCCATGGACAACAGGGCCCCTTCACCTCAGAATTCCCCAAGGCAGAGAGCATCACAAACACCCTCCTCACTCCTTTTCACCTTACTGTGTATTGTGTCACCCAAGGGCAGGGCCAGCTCCAGGGGTTTTGCCGCTCCAAGCAGCAAAAAAAAAAAAAAAAAAAAAGCCGCGATAGCAATCACAATGTGCGGCAATTCAGCGGGAGGCCCTTTGCTCCGAGTGGGAGTGAGAGACCCTGCGCCGAATTGCCACGGAATACCTGAAAGTGCGGCCCCGCTTCGGAGTTGCCACCCCAAGCACCTGCTTGATAAGCTGGTGCTTGGAGCTGGCCCTGCCCAAGGGACCCAAAACAGTGGGAGTGAAAACTGTTTAAATGAAGCAATAGGAAAGGAGATGGACTGCCCCCCTCCCCGCCTACCTCTGCTTCTTCCTCAGAAATGATGGTGGGTAAAATGTCCACCTCAAGCTTCCAACACAGAAAAGCACAAGAATCAGTTGTAAATGGAGCAGGAACCTCCAGCTCTGTAAACACAAGCTCATTAACGGCTGAAGCAGTCTGATTATCACATCCCAAGCCCCGTTATTATTCCCCCCGCCCCCCTGCAGATAAGCTTCATCACCTCTCTGCAATTTGGGGTTATTCCACAGCTGGCCCATAACTATATCTTATCAAGGTCTTCAGCACAATCTTAGCCTGGTCGATTCAGTGAATACTTGGGAAGAGATTTCCAAAGGCAAAGGAATGCTGGCAGTTCCCGTTCCCCAGTACCGATTCCATTGAAAGCAGTGGCTAATCAGTCTCCTTTTAGAGCTCAGGAGGTAAGCAGCTAGCAGGCTACTGGTAAAAGCAGGGATATGGCTCTCAGTGTTCAGTATATCAAAGATCTACGGAGCAGTCACCCACTAGTAAACTATAATTCAGCTGGGGGAAACCATGTGTCATATTAACCTCTTCTGGTTGCCAGTGGATCTGCTGAGTGGGAGGTCTGCCATGAGTGCCCCTTAGACTTTCAATGGACAGACTCCATCTACCCAACTATACTCACTATTCCAGGGTTGGAGAAAAACAACGTATTGCGAAACCAATTTAAATGGAAAACGCCACCACCCTAGTACTCAGCGTCAGTAATTATTGTCTGACCTGCCCGTAACTTCTCATAACTGTGAACATTTAAACCAATAACAATAAAAAATGCTTAAACCTCATAATTTACACTACTGTGAAAATGTAAATAGATTAAAATAGAAAAAAATGCTTAAAAATAAAAGTTGATATATATCAAAATGATTTTTAAAATATCAGATTCTGCCAAGGATCATGATATTGCACTGAAAGGCTCTTTAGAAGTAAATGGACAACATGTTTTATTTTCTTGTAAAGTGAGAGATAGATTCACATACATACATTAGACAAAAAGGTTGGATATTAGGAAAAACTTTTTCACTAGGAGGGTGGTGAAGCACTGGAATGAGTTACCTAGGGAGGTGGTGGAATCTCCTTCCTTAGACGTTTTTAAGGGCAGGCTTGACAAAGCCCTGGCTGGGATGATTTAGTTGGGGATTGGTCCTGCTTTGAGCAGGGGGTTGGACTAGATGACCTCCTGAGGTCCCTGATATTCTGTGATTCTGTGAAAAGACGGGAAACCATGTTTCTGGAATAACTCCTGTTAGCATTTGCTGTTTTAGCTGTGAGCCAGGTTGAAATTCACCCCATTTCCTGTACCAGGCACATGAAAACCCTTACACAAGCTCACTGAAAGTAAGTGATAACCATGGCTGAAGGACAGAGCTGGTCAAACTCAGAATTTCCATTTTGCAGGAAATTCTGGCATTTTTATATTTGTTTTCATTCTGAATTGTGGGGAAAAAAATAAAAAAGAAATTGAAATTTCCCGTGAAATGAATTTTTTTTTAAATTTTATGTCAGGTCACTCGAAACATTGCATTTTAAATAAAATTTTGTTCTATTTTTGACTGTTTTCAGTCATTTTGAAATGAAAAACTGAAACATTCCCATTCTGATACGCTCAAAACACGACTTTTCGAGATGGAATTTCACCAAAATTGATATGTTCCCACAGAAAGCTTTGATTTTGATGAAATGGCATGATCTGAGAGAAAAACATTCCATCTGAAAAATTCTGACCAATGTTATTGTAGAGTTGGTTATTCCCCCATTTCCTGCCTTCCATCCTTCCCGCACCCCTGTGTTGGAGCCCTGGAAATCTTCCAACACCAGGAGCCAACCATCATCTTCTGTCTGGGTCTCCCTTCAGAACCCACTAATGGCTCATAGCTAGTGGTCCCTCGGGCCAATGAGCCCCACAAAATAATGGGAAAAGGGATAGACACAGAGTAAATTCAGCAGAGGGCAAACATGTTTGCCAGGCTGCTCTGTTATCTGTCCTCTCTGAAAATAGGCTTACGGAGCCCCTTGCAATGTCATTCCTCCTGAGTTGCATGATATTCTGACCTCTATAATTACATCCGCAAGCTCCCTGTTGTAACATATATTTGTGAGGTTATTGCGGTTTCCTTACATAATACCCAGCATGTTGAGATTTCCAGTGGTGGGATTTAACCTATTGTGGCGGAGCAGGGGAGGCCTCCAGCACTTCACTTTCAAACCAGACCGCCTTATCCATCAACCTTGATTACTGGAGATTAGAAATAAAGCTGGTGGTGTGAGGTAACTACTTCAATTTAGTCCAGCTGGAGTTACAGATTAACCTTTTGTTTAATGTATGGGATGGGGACACATACTGGTGTCACGTGTGTACCTGAGGAGGAGCGGAGAACATCTTATAAAAGGAAGGCAAGTGCTCAACAGAGCTAGTACACAGGCAACAAAATGGGCAAGCTATTTCTTCTGATGGGTGAGTATCCTGAGAGACTCAGTCAGACAGTGAGTCTAGGGAAAGACGACTTCTTCTCTTTGTTATTTATAGAAACAGAATATTTCTGGTAATGAAACAGATTTCCTTCTCATCCATGTCTATCTGTCTAGCTAGCTATTATCTCCCTCGATAGTCTCACAAAGCTAGCTCTGAGAGGCAGTGGGGCCTCGTGGATAAAATAGAACACTCCTCTGGAACTCGGGTAGACCTGGGTTCTAGTCCCATCTGTGCTGCTGGATGACGTTGGGCAAGTCACATCAGCTCTCTGTGCCTTGGTTTCCCCATTTGTAAAATGGGGCTATTGATACTGACCTTCTTGGTAAAGCTCTTTGACATCTTCTGATAAGACGTGCTGTACAAGAGCTAGGTATTATCACCTATCTGTTTAGTTACTTACTCTTCATTGCTGTAGATTTAAGAGCATATGTTCTTCTAGAAAGCAGATGAAATAGAGAATATACGTTGGATCAGAGTAAACTCTTTCTTGGTTGGGAGAGGCCCGGGGAGGGCATAACACTTAATGAATAAAATTATTGTTATTGATTATTATAGAAAAGTCTTGCACTACTATGGGTCAGTAACATAGTGCAGTGAATAATGACATGAGAAACAGAGAGGTGATTAAATGAGAGACATATATAAGATCTAGCATCAGTTTAATACTGGATATTTCTTCTGTCAGGCCAAATTCAGAGGTGATATATAAGGTAGCTTAGACTTCCTGGACCCCATTCTTCCCTTGTTTAAATGAATGCAACTCCTATTGACAAAGATAAGCCTTGTTACATTAAAAGTCTATTTGATTCCCTGGGCCAAACTGAAGAGTGATTAGGGAGAGGTGAAAATTACACCCCGGTAATTAGGTGCAAGTCTAGGGCAGCCTGACTCCTCTAGCAGTTGCGTACAGTTAAGTCAGGAGTAATGGCGTTAGACTGCTCAGTGCCAAGGAGTCTAGAGAGAGACAAAAATGGTGGAACTCTAGGAGGCTGGAAGAATAAGTTAGACAAACTTCGACTCGTCTCTGGTTTTAGCCCTAGATCTGGCTCTAGCTAGGGGAATAAACCTGATTATCTAGTAGGCCTTGTCCATCACTAACTCCTGTGACCCTATCCTGTCTTACAGTACCACCCTTCCCTACTTCCTGTAAGTAGCAAGCAAGGAAAGCATTCTGAGATCTCAGCATATGGTGGCAAGTGTTCAGCACTGCAGAAGGTTTGATGGTGGGATGGATCTTTATATCCCAAAGAGCTGAAAAGAACTGGAAATTAGTAGGCCGTCAATCATCTCAGCAGCATAGTACACAGGGGAAAGACCACAGGCAGCTGAAAATGCTGCAAGTTGATGGAATTCTTATCTTGTCTGTCTCTTACTTAACTCTGAAGGGCCCCAGCTTGCTCCCTGGGGTAAGAGCAGGCTGCTAGAGAATCACATGCCTTGGGTTTGAGTCTGAGCAATTCATTATGGAACTTCTCCTTTCCTTCACTAGGTCTGGCCCTTCTGATGCACGTGCAGCTGGGTAAGTGCACATGTGTGTTTTTACTCATAATTTTCACGTCTGATTCACAGGGGGCTGAAAAACATAGCCCCACCTGCTCTCCCTGCATGTTATCTAATAACCAAGACACATGCCCCGATCTTCTCCTTCTAAATTCCAGGCTCATCTACCAACATTGTCTGCTACTTCACCAACTGGTCCCAGTACCGACCTGGAATTGCACGTTACATGCCCGAAAATCTTGACCCATGCCTATGCACTCATGTGATCTATGCCTTTGCTGGCATGGCCAACAACCAGATCCAGACCATCAAATGGAATGATGTGGCACTCTATGCTGGCATCAATGGACTCAAAACCTAGTAAGCACTATTTTATTCAATGAGTTTGTGAGTTCTCAGTGATGACAATAATTAGCAGTTACACAGTGTTTTCACGCACCCCACCCCCAAAGAATCCCACAGAGCTCTGCAGATTGTATAGGAGTTTAAGTCGAACAATACACAGGGATCACTGCATCCACCACTGAAATGAAGCCAAGGGTAGGGTGGGATGGTATGAAACAACTGTTCAACACTGGACAACAGATTAGGAGAGGAAGTGGAAAGAAAATACTATTCTGAATTTGCTCTCAGATACCCCTGTGTAATTCCATTGGTTTGTGGGGGGTTTCATGGCTATAACTGAAGCAGAATCTAGTCCATTATGTCCAAAGGAATTTGAGTAACAACTACCATAATCTCTGTTGCTATTCAATGTCCTTTAAAATGATTTGTTCACAGCAATCCTGACCTGAAAACCCTGCTGTCTGTTGGAGGCTGGAGTTTCAGGACCCAAAAGTAAGGACCCTGTATCCAGCCTGAATTTATGTTTTTCTCCTTCTTTCTTTTTCTCTTGCACCTCAGTCCCTTCCTTCTTGCCATTAATTTCTACTTCCTGACCTACATATTTACACAGCATGTACCGCTAGCCAGGTCCTTCCTACTTTCTGCTCCGTAGTGGAGTGCCACATGAGAAACACTGGTTGGAGGTGGGGTCATTCAGGAGATGACCTTTCACTGCATTATCTGCAAACAGACTGCACAGTGGTTCTGTATCCAACCCACGTTCTGCATCCAATCCACGTTCTGCTAAATTTCCATTTCTCCTGTAGTGGGAAGGAGAGGGATTAGGCAGAAGCAATCAGAGAAGCCTCAACATTAAATAATAATGCTCTTCACCCATTCTTTATTGGACTCTGTAATATGCCAAGCAATGTGAAGCCCCTATCTTACTTTAACAACCTTCACTATGGGCTTTCTGCATGGTCAGAATCTTGGACCCTCAGCACCAAATCTTTAACCTCTACCACTTCAGCTAAATGAGTAGCTCTATTAACTGGTGACAGTAGCAGCCTGTTATCCTCTCTGGAGACTAGTCACTAGCATGCTTTACAAGCATGTTACACTGTCACTTGCTGTTTCACATGTTTGAAATTCACCATTTAGCCATTGCCTTTTTGTCTTTTCAGGTTTTCTGACATGGTTTCCTCTGCTCAGAACCGCCAGACCTTCATCCAATCCGCCATTACCTTCCTGCGCAAGTATGACTTTGACGGGCTGGACATTGACTGGGAATACCCTGGCAACAGAGGCAGCCCTCCCAATACCCAGCAGCTTTTCACTGTCTTGCTGCAGGTCAGCTTT
Organism: Chelonoidis abingdonii; assembly: GCF_003597395.2. Lineage (NCBI taxonomy): Eukaryota > Metazoa > Chordata > Testudines > Testudinidae > Chelonoidis > Chelonoidis abingdonii. The sequence continues at coordinate 17,168,305 of NC_133772.1, forward strand.
TCTTTTTGCTAGCATTTCATGCCAGTTCCCAGGCCATCCAAGCTAGCAAGTGATACAGCATGTACACACGCAAATCCATTCCTCTGACAAATATTGAATGACTTGGGAAATCTTTTCCTCCAAAATCATTCAGTTCTTTATTGCAGCCTTCAGCATGTGAAAGCTAGTGATGTTCGACCTCTCCTTAGAGCTAAGACCCTTGTGTGGTGTATTCCAGGAAATGCATGAAGCTTTCGAGCAAGAGGCTGCTCAGAGCAACAACCCTAGGCTGTTGATTTCCGCAGCTGTGTCGGGTGGCAAAGGCACTATTGAAACTGCTTACCAGATCCCACAGATGTCCAAGTAAGTGTCTCATTAATTCCCAAGCCCAGTGGGAAACCACTCAGCCAAGATCAAACAATGAAGGGAAACTGGTGCAGTGGAAATCAAGAGAAAAGCACCTGGCACAGGTAACGTGTGCTTTGTCACAATGTGCTTCTGGCAGAGAGTTCCATCCAGCTCTTGCAGACAGAAGAAAGTAGCAATAACACTGGGCAGCAGGGAAGATTCTACATAAGGTTTAAGTGGGAGATTCTAATAGGGCATGTGGGCTAGAATTGGCCAATGGTCAAAGTTCACATATGCTCTTTCACCTCTCGCTTCAAGTTCCTGTTGTTCTATCAATTGCAAACTTCTGCTTCTTTTAGCCAGCACAAATGCTCACTTTTCTTCTATAAGGTTACACCGTAAAATGCAGAGCTGCACAATCGGGTTCCAGCAGCTCCCACCCATGCAATCTGTGACACATAGTCGTGCTCTGTCATTTCTTAGGCCCACTCTGTGACAGATTTCACCAGTGATGAAAAATCCACTAGCTTGAGCAGAGTTACACACAGCACTGTTTGTAAATTTAAAATTCAACTGGCTGGGAGCCCTAAAGCTATCCATCCTGGCTGACGGCATTAGATGGGGTCATTATTCAGTGCACAATCTTCAAAGGTGGGGAAATAATCATTCAATCTCTAGAATGATATTTCTGTTCACTTTCTTTTCCTCAAAAGGTACATGGACTTGATCAATGTGATGACCTACAACATGAGGGGCTCCTGGCAAGGGTTCACAGGGGAAAACAGCCCTCTCTTTGCAGGGCCTGCTGACCAAGGCTCTTACATTTACTTCAACGTGGTGAGTAATGACACAGAAAAGCAGATGCTGTTTTCTTCCTCCCATCACATCATTCCACTGGGGGAGGAGGTTAGTTCCCATAGCTTGGGAACATCTCCCTGACAGCACTGGCTGGGATGATTTAGTTGGGAATTAGTCCTGCTTTGAGCAGGGAATTGGACTAGATGACCTCCTGAGGACCCTTCCAAGCCGGATATTCTATGATTCTATGATTCCCATGGCTTGGGAACATCTTTCTGACTGGATCACTGTGCCGTCTCCTTTAGGACTATGCCATGAACTACTGGAAAGACAATGGTGCCCCAGCTGAGAAGCTGATGGTAGGATTCGGAGCCTATGCCAACACCTTCACCCTCAGTGACCCTTCCAACCATGGCCTGGGTGCCTCAACCTCCGGCCCAGGTGCCGCGGGAGCTTACACCAAGTCACCTGGGTCCCTGGCCTATTTTGAGGTAAAACTATGAAAATAGATGTAGCAAATCGGAATGGTTGTTAGCTATGGGAGTTCACACAGTATTTTTACTGGAGGATGTGTTTACAAAAACAATGTTTCTGACAGAGACTCTCGGGAACAGAACAACACAGCCTCGTTTTATAACGCACATGAGCTTAGGCCATCATCGCAAAAATTTAACTTAGCTGCTCTAGGGGTTGTTTGCTCTGGTGAGTTTGGAAAGTTTTGCCAGCAGACAGGTAACCCCTTCATTGGGTGGAACCATGATCATATTTACTTTTGCTGTAAGTTGTTTAGGGCAGGGACCATCTTTGTGTTTATACAGCACCTAGCACAATGGGGCCCTGGTCCATGAATGTGCTCCTAGGCTCTACCACAATACAACTACTAAATATTAATGTTCAGTTTTGATTCACACTGTCAGCATTGCAACCAGGTTATGAGCGGTCAGGCCTAATGACTAGGACAGGAGTCAGACCTAGTGGCTGGAGCAGGACTCAGGGAACCGGAGACGGGAAGCACTGCCCAGGGTTTTTAAGAGACCCTCTCCTTTTCCTAATGCAATGTAAGTGACATGAGGTTCTGAATCACAGTGGCCTCTTGCCAGCAGATGGGAGCCCTCCAGTGGATGTCTGCAGCTGAAGGTATCCCCGAACATTAAAACTAGCCTGGTCGGACCTACAGGATGCAGTGTGCTGGGTCAGTCCAAAGAGTCTAAGGAGTTGGGTGAACAGTCAGATACAGACCTCTAGATCAGTTAGAATCACAGACCTTCCTGGACCACCTTACAAACATCTTTTATGTCCCAGGTCTGTACCTTCTTGAAGAGTGGAGCCACCGTTGTGTGGAATGCTCCTCAGGGAGTCCCTTACGCCTACAAAGGAAATCAGTGGATCGGCTATGACAACCCTAAGAGCTTCACCATTAAGGTAAACCTGTTGTCTATCATCTCTTTGTGCTCTGGGTCAAGGCTTTCACCCCTGTATCGGGCTATAGACCTACACTGCTCTCTGGAGGGTGGGACAGAGGCCACTATTCCATACTGATCCTTCCCAGTTAACTTCTTACAGGATCTCCACATTGCTTCTTCCTCAGCCTAGAGGATCCCACTAGTGACTGAGATAAGAGTGAATTCCCCTCTGTTTAGTCACACTTCTCAGGAATGGATGGGAATCAAGACACCTTGATATTCCTTACAGGTTCCTAGGCTCAGGGAGGAAATGATTGGGATGCCAGCACTGTAAGGTGTTAACACCTTGGGATAAAATACACAATTTACATCCAAAATGTATTGCTCTAGTTCGCAGTGAACCTGACTCAAAGCCCACTGAAGTCAATGGGAGTCTTGAATAGACTTTGCATCAGATTAGATGCCAGCTCTGTTGCTATTTAAAGACTTAGCTTGCAGTCCTTATTCTATTCTCATTGACGTCCAGTCTTTAATGTGAGCAAAGACTGTTGGCTCAGGCCCTGAAACTTTCAGATAAGAGATACTTCACCACAAGGGAAGGCATGGTTTAGAGTAGTTTTACTGATGCATTTACAACTCTGCTTAAAAATCTTCCCTCACAGGCAAAGTGGCTGTTGGAGAACAATTTTGGAGGCGCCATGGTTTGGACTATTGATCTGGACGACTTCACTGGCACATTCTGTGGAGAAGGCAAATACCCTCTGATGAACTCCTTGAAATCTGCTTTGGGCGTCACCACCCCTAGTAAGTGACACCCCAGTGCATGGAGTGAGATGATCAGCACTCATCTGAACTCTTCTCCAGGCCTGCATCTCCTCCTGTATTACCTCCTGCAATCTGCTCTTTTCTGGCCATGCTGATACCCACCTCTCCCTCTCAGATCTACTCAAACAGCTGCTGTTGAGACCATCTTCCTGGCATGTCATTCTGACCATGCCAGCCCCCCGCTCTGAATCCCTCCTCTAGTTCTTCTCTCCACCACACCAAATTCAAGCTTTTTGTCCTCCCCTTGAAGGCCCTTTACAGCTCTGTTCCTCATCTTCTTATCTGCTCTTGCATCCTGTTGTATTGCTCCCTCTGCTCAGCCAGTGAAACCAGCCTTCAGTGCCAGCTTGCTGCCTTATCCCACATGCACCTTTGCACTTGCTTCCACATCCCCCATGCAAGGAAAAACCTCCCCAAACACCTCTGTGAAGCTGCTACCCTGCCATCCTTCAACTCCTTCCTCGAGAGGCACATCTACCGCCATGCCTCAGACGCTTAGAAGAGAGCACATTCTAATGCCTCCCTTTGCATTTATTTCTTTTAGACTGCAAGGTTCCAGCAACCACCCTGGGTACTAGTGCTAACCAACCAGCCACGGCTGCCCCTTCCAAAGGCAGTGGAAGTTCCAGCGGAGGCAGTAGCAGCAGTAACTTCTGCTCCGGCAGAGCCAATGGCCTCTACCCAGATCCCAGTAACAACTATGCATTCTACCACTGCGCGAGCGGGAAAACCTACCTGCAGTTCTGCCAGGCCAGCCTCGTCTTCGACTCCAGCTGCTCCTGCTGCAACTGGGCATGAAAAGATCCCCCACTAGGTTCGCAGACCTCACGGCAATAGGTGCAGACCTCAGACGATAGAATGATCAATAAACATGCATTGCATTACAATAACAATGTGTGGTCTCTGTCACTGCATACACACAAGGGTAGCGCTGGGGTAACAGAGCAGAGTTTGGCCTCTTGGGCAACATAGATTAAACAGCCATTAGATAAACAGTTTTGTGATACACATTCCCACTAATGTGGTACCTGAAATGAAAGAGGGAGACAGCTGCCCTTTCCTGGCTTGCTGAGAAGGGAGCTTAAAGGAGACACTCTGGCCTACTGGATAGAACACTGGCCAGGGAAGCTGGACTTGTAGGCTCTGTTTCCAGCTCTGCCACTGACTCGTGTGGCCTTAGGCAAGTCACCCCAGTTCCCCTGGCCTCCATTTCACCCTCTGTAAAATGGGGATAATGATCCTGGCCTCCTTTGTAAAACGCTTTGAGATCTACAGATGAAAAGTGCAATGTAAGAGCTAGGTGTTGTTTTGTATTATGGCATTAAGATTCAGCCCGGAACAAATAGACACCCTCTTTGCACACAATAACATTATATCTTTAAAACTTCCTTGGAAATAGACAATAAAAGTAATTCCACTAGTCCTTCTTCACTTACTCCTCGTATGTTGCAGGCTGAATTAAAGCCTTCATGAAATCTCCATGCAACACTACCTGCATAAAGAACTGGAACACTAGGAATACTGGCAGGCTTCACCATTATATGATTAGACCAGGGAAAGAACAGAGAAAGCTTTATTATTAATAATGTTGCCCCTTTTGGCCCAAACAGTTAGCCAAAATTCAGGGTCTGACAGGTTGTTTCGGTTAGGAGGAGAAATTGATGACAGAGTCAGGTACCTTTCATGCAATCACCGCTTATTTACAAACAATGTACAAAGTTCTGTTTCCTTAAACAGAGTAGGACTCAAAACAGCATGAGTCAGTTTCTCTGCTCCCAGTCCCAAGCCCCTTTCCAGCAAGTACTCTGCCCAAAAGCTGTCTGATCTTTTCCCACAGTCACAACACACACCTGTCTCTGGCTGTGTTTTTGCTTCTTTCTCTGTCTGCTCCACTGGTATTTCTGCTGCTTCTCTCTCACACACAACTGTAATCCAAGTAATCTCCAACTCTTTGTTTGTTCTCAGATCCATGAGAAAGCCCTTGGACCACATTGCCCAGCCACTGCCCAGGGTAGCATGCAGTCTAGTCATTGGGTGTTGGTTTTCCATTGTTTCTTCTACGACCAAAGAAAGGGACATTTGTTCCCTGGTTTAGCCTGAATGGAAGCCTGATATCACACCCACAAGTGGTGCCCAAACTCCAGCATAACAATAATATTTATTACATGTTATTAATATAGTGCCCTATGTACCCATGGCATGGTATATTTGCTTATGAAAATCTAGGCTTGACATCTACTATATGTAAAAATGAAGCAAAAATTCAACAGATAATGGATAAAACTAAGAAATATTGATGGGAGAAAGCAGAGAGTGGCAAAATGGGTAAGAAGTACAAAAGAGAAAGAGGAATTCTAATCTCCAAAAGTACATCACAAAGCCATACCAAACTCTAGTTATGCAGATTACAATTGTCTTTATACCAAGAACACAGAAAATCATCAGAAAACCAATGTTGGCTTCTCCCCCACGAGTGCAGCTAGCCGTCAGACCAAGCAGTATTTCAATCATGTCAATAATTTTCTAACTCATTTCTATGAAGATACATTGACAGACACCATGTGCTCCCTGGCTGACTTGGAGCATCTGCTTCATGGCTTGATTATTCTCAGTGAAAAGAAGCATCACTTTCATTCCATTAAGTCTGGCCCTTGTATAGAATCAGTGTGTACCCCTTGCTCTAATACTCAATGCCGAATCAAACAGTCCTGTGGCATCTCTCCTCTTTTTCCTTCAGAATTGTCTATACCTCAGTAGGGCCAACACCTTATTGTTTCTCTTCCTCACTGTTTTGGAGCCGTGGGGAAAGTCTGCCTGATGGATGTGAAATGAAGTGAACACCCGAGCAAAGCAAAAGGATTTGTTAGTCGAGTGGCATATTGCACAGCAAAATGTTGGGTTCGTTCCAGGCCGTCCAGCATAGTCACTGGCCCATGTAATGCAGTTGGGCAGTGTCATAGCATTCCTTCCCAGATCTGAACCTTAGAGTTTAGAAAATGAGAAACTAGCATGAATCCTCTAAGCTTAATTACCAGCTTAGATCTGATAGCACTGCCACCACCTAAAAATATAGTGTTTTGGGGCACTCTGATCTCCAACCTTCCCTGGGGACCCCAAGAACCCAAATCCCTTGGGTCCTTGAAACAAGGAGAAATAAACCATTCCCCCTTCTTTCCCCCTCCCAGACTTTCCCTCCCTGGGCTATCCTGAGAGACTACTGATCCAAACTCTTTAAATCACAATACAGAGAAGCATGTTCCTTCCCTGCCACAAAGAGGCAAACAGACTCAAGGAAAACAGAGAGAGATTCTACCTAGTTATCCCAATCCCCTGGGATAAAACAAGGGAAACAAGAAAAAAAATCAATCAGGTTCTCTAAAAAGAAATCTTTTAATAAAAGAAAGGAAAAAGTAAAGAATTATCTCTGTAACTTCAAGATGTAAATATTACAGGGTCCTATAGCTTACAGACACCAGAAAGAAACTTTTCCCCAGTACCAATACAAATCAAAATATTCCCAGCAACTACACATATAAAAGGTAACCAGCCAGATCCACAACTGCAAATAGAGTAAAACAAACAAAAATACTAAAATCGCCTGTTCCTACTTACTGTTTGAACAGAAACTTAGAGAGCCTGTAGTAATGTCTGGTCTCTCTCAGACCCCCAAGAGAAGAACACACAATGGACAAAGAACCCACACAAAAGCTTCCCTCCACCTAAATTTAAAAATATCTTGTCTCCTGATTGGTCCTCTGGTCAGGTGTTTGGTTCCCTGTTTGTTAACCCTTTACAGATAAAAGAGACATTAACCCTTAATAATCTGTTTATGACAGGCAGATGAAAGGTAACTGCAGTGCAGGAAGCTGAATACTTTGCACACTCTGCAGTGACCTATTTTGCAAGTGAAGCAGTGTATTTTGAGAGTGCGCAATTTCAGATCTGAACACTCTTTGAGCACAGAGGAAGTTGGAATTTAGATTCAGACCCAGACTTTATTTCAGCTCTTGCTGGGCTGGGCTGGGCTGGGCTGGGACATCTCCAAAGATCACCTAAATCTTGGGGAGATTTAGACTGGGTTACTGAACTCCACAGCTTGGGCCCATCTCTACTAACTACTGTGGATGCATTCTTAATAAGACTCCACATTACTTGTTCTCTGTCTGTTATCATTTATTTCTGGAAGGGGAAAAAAGGATTAAAGTTAAATACTGATTCAAGCGTTGCCTTTTTTTCTTTGTCCTCAGTGTGCAACCGGTGCCTAAGTCCTGACTGAGTCCTCTAAGCATTATTGTTAGTAGAAGCCATGCTTCACACTTCCACCTTCCTCTGCAGCATGGGGTGTGGATCGCCTGCTGGGAACAGCTAGGCATGTCTCATTGCAGAAATCACAGGCATTGGTGATGCTTTCGTCTCTGCCTGTGACACACCACAGTTTCATTTCCCAAGGATTAAAAAGTTTTAGTTTAACTAAAGTCATTGAGCTCAACATAGGGGCATTTGGGTAAAAATTCTGGTCTGTGCTATATCTGTTTGATAGCATCTGTATCAGCACCACCTTCAAATGCATAGATTGGCTTTGAACTCTGACCTATCCAAGCATGAAGAACAATATTTCATATACCTCTGTATCCTTCATTGTACAAAGCCACTGTTGCCTTCATTGACCTTCACATCTCTCCTCATTTACCTTCCTATAATCATAAAATCCTAGAAATACAGGGCTGGAAGGGACCTCAAGATGTCATCTAGTCCAGCCCACTGCGCTGACGCAGGACCAAATAAACTTAGACCACCCTGACAGGTGTTTGTCCAACCTGTTCTTAACCTCCAATGTCAGAGATTCCACAACCTCCCTTGGAAGCTTATTCCAAAGCTTAACTACCCTGATCGTTAGAAAGCTTTGCTTAATATCTAACCTCAGTCTCCCTTGCTGGAGATTAAGGCCATTACTTCTTGTTCTACCTGCAGGGGTCGTGGAACACAATGGATTACCAGACTAATCTCAGTAACAAGGGCAGATGGAACAAAGGACGTACATAAAGCAACAGATCTCATACATTAATGTTACTGGTATTTTCCCCAGTACATCTTCTTGCACACTGCTGACGTTACTGCACTGCCTGAGAAGTATGATGGGAAAAATTTCCCTGGAGGCTCTGTCCTCTCACTTCCATTAGATAAAAATAATTTGAAAGGATTGCCTGCATCTTATTCATCTGCTCTTGAGTGAGTTCAGACTCAGCATGTGATATGGTCTTTTCCAGAGTCTTGTGAAACTAAATCTAGAGGACGTGGTGGAAATTCTGTCATTTCATTTTACAGGTAGTTACCAAATGTTTCAGGGCACAGGGACTTGGGGGTCTCTATGCTATGCTTTTATAACACTGTTTTCACTAGCATTGCAAGTGTTTCATGCTCCCAGAGTCTAAACTTGGCCAGAAAACAAAGACCAATAGTGCCATCTGATCTAAGAGGGGGATGTTGGGAAACGCATGGAGTAGGGGACAAGGAGTCAAACTCCAAATTCTTTGCTGGGGCAAATGAGCAAAACTTCACTGAAGTCAATAGATATGCATTTATAACACCAGCTGAAAACTGGGCTCCTAGACTCCTGGTTCTGTTTCCAGCTCTGGCACTGATTTGCTGGGTGACATCGAGTAAGTCATATGACCTCTCTAACAGCTTTCTGGTGGCCTGTGTGAAATGAATTAGCAGGTCTCAGCCTAGTTCCTATCACAAAAGCACCCTCTTAACTGGCACTTGTAAGGGATCTGGACATAGGTGGTGTGGTCTGGCCTAGCGGTCACAGTCCACAAGTAGTCAAGGGTAGCCACAAGACAGTAGGGGCAGGAATCAGAGTAATTACTAGAGCCAGGATCAATAGGTAAGGGTCAGGGTCAGAAACCAGAAGGGGTTACCATGGTCGAATCAGGACGCAAGACTCAGGGTCAGAGTCAGGCTGGACCAGAAATCAGAAAACAAGGTGAACTCTGAAGTCACAGCAAGCCCATGATCTGAATGGTTACCCAAACAGCTTCCTGGAGTACTTTGCAGGGTTAAATAGTGTGCATGGGCCAATTAGAAGGCTGCAGGGTACTGTCTCTCTCAACCCTTTGGGCGGGACTTCTATACTGCTCCTTATAGCTAGCTTTATGTAGCCTCCTTATGGCAATGTAGGAATATCAGCAGGTCTAGGCTTTTAAAGACCCGGGTTCTAGTTCTGTGGATTTTTACAGCACCCTCTGAAACATTAACTAGCCAAGGGTTGACTGGGCCATAATGAAGCTGGAAATAAGCTACAGGTGTTGAGCGGTAAATCTTTGTTCATATGGCATACCAGGGAAGGGGCATGTCTTCCACAGATGCTGCAAATACATACACCCATTATGAACACAAGACATAAAAATGGACACAAAGTATGGTGAAATATACATACAGCTGAGACTTGGTCAGCAGGACACAGGAGGAATAAAGGCCAAGTGACCAATAGGTATTGGAACAGACTCTTAAAACACCACTCCACCAGAAGAATCAAGTGCAGGGAAGTCAAGACACACGCTGACTCTAACATCAAACTGCCTGCAAGTATACACAGGACTTTGTGCAATAAGAGGAAAATACCTTAGTTCCCAAGCTAAGAGAAAAGGAGTTGTTTTAAGTTATATATATGATGAGAGAGATTTTAAGAAAGCATAATATGCATCGATATTTAACACTCTATTATGGTGTTCACGTTGAATGTTGCTATCTCAGAGGTGAGAAAAGGGCTATTTCCATAGCTTTCCAATGGAGATGTTGTGGTAAGACTGTATGCTTATGTCTAGGAACTTAGAGAACTTTAAGAAAATGCTCTATGAGAAAAATAGTACATGTGGAGAAAGGAATAAAGCCTGAAAGTTGCACTTTTTTTATGCTCCATCACTGAACATGGTGCCAGAAATGAGATGGCTACTGCAGGCACACAAAATCAGAGGGAGTCAAACAAAGAGAAAGTCATCATAATCCTCATGGCAGCATACCAGATTCCCGTCCCTGAGCACAGGAACATAAAAGGAGATGTATTTAGCAATGGACTAGCCTGGTAAGGTAGTTAATACAAATGTTCTTTATACTAGAGTGACCAGACAGCAAATGTGAAAAATCAGGACAGGAGGTGAGGGGTAATAGGAGCCTATATAAGAAAAAGACACTAAAATCAGGACTGCGCCTATAAAATTGGGACATGTGGTCATCCTACCTTATACTCACTTTAAGGTCCTTTTACACTGGCCATGTGGTGTCAAGTGGGTTTAGTGTCAATGAGAATCTGGCCCATCTAGCTTCCAATAAATCAAGCAAAAGTCATATCTCTCTACAATAAGCTTCTGTGTTGCAAACATGAAACGTGCCTATTTCAACACCACCTTCAAATGCAATATTGGCTTTTCATTCTGACCTTTTCAAGTCTGAAAAACAACACTCCCTATCACTCCGTCTCCTTCATAGAACAAAGCCATTGCTATGCTGATTGATCTTTACGTTTCTCTGCATTTACCTTCCCACAACGTCCAGACTAATATCAGTAACAAGGGCAGGTAGAACAAAGGATTTATATAAAGAAACAGACCTTATATGCTAAGGTTACTGGTATTTTCCCAATTTTTGTTTTCGAATCGCTTTTGTTATTGCACTACTTGAAAAGCATGTTGGAAAAAATTTCGCAGGCCGCTCTGCTGTCTTACCTCCATTACCTAAAAGTAACTTCATCTTATGAATGTGCTTTTGAGTGAGTTCAGAATCAGCGCGTGATATGGGATGGTTTGAAAATTCCTTTGTGTTTTTTCCCCAGAGTCTCAACCTAAGTCTGGATGACCTGGTGAAAATTCTCTGTCACTTCGTTTTATTACAAAACACTGCATAGTACAGTGTTGAGAATGTCTATGCTCAGGGCCGGCTCCAGGCCCCAGTGGGCTAAGCGAGTGCTTGGGGCAGCATGCCACAGGGGGCACTCTGCCGGTCGCCGGGAGGGTGGCAGGCGGCTCTGGTGGACCTCCTGCAGGTGTGCCTGCAGAGGGTCCGCTGGTCCCGCGGCTCCGGTGGAGCATGCGCTGGCACGCCTGCGGGAAGTCCATGGAGCCGCAGGACCGGCGAGCAGCAGAGCGCCCCTAGCGGCGTGCCACCGTGCTTGGGGCAGCGAAATGGCTAGAGCCAGCCCTGTCTATGCTATGTTTTTATGCCACTATTTTCACTAATATTGCTTGTGTTTCATGTTCCAGTGGTTGAGCTTGGACATTGGCGGCTATTGGGCAAGGAGGCTATATGGACATGGCTACTGCAGTCACCACAAGGAGCTGGTGACCAGTTATCCCATCCTGAAATACCCCAGTGTGAATGAAGAGGCAACCATATAATGTGAGGCCAGTGAGATGAGGCTTGGAACACCACACATATAAAAGGGACAGCTGGTAGTTCTGTGCCATGGTCAGTATCACCAACTGAGCAGACAGATGCCTAAATTGAAAAGCAATGTTTTGCAATAGTGTTATCGTATCAAGAGTTTGACCAGTATGCTCAAGGATGGGAAACCATTCAAGTAGAAAATGACCTGAAGAGCATTTTTAAAAAATCATCTCTAGTGGCCTTAAAATGCCTTCACCTCTGCTACTGAAAATACATGTAAATTGTAGCATTGCAAGCCACAAGAAAGGGACTTCTTATCCAGAGGAAGCCTTCTAGCATGAAAATATGGTCACTGAACAAGAATGTGAAACCCTCAATCTGATAGCAATACAAAAATCATGGAAAGACACAGAAAGCATTGACCAAGCAAGGCATGTGCTAGTTTCAAGGCAAACAAACTTTACAAGACTTGGAAGTACTCATGTTCACTTTCTGTCAGGATGGCCAGAGACCAGGGGAGAAGCGCCACCTACAACCCAAGAATACTAGAGCTAGAGATCTGAGCTGAGCATCCAAGATAGCATCATAATGCCCAGATTTCTGAGAACAGAAACTCTGTCAAGAATCCAGAGCCACTCTAAAATAGCAGCCTGTATCTGGGATGCCAAAGATATCATGTACCAACCAAACATGACGAAGGATATCTGACACTTGGGGAGCAGTTGTGATACATCTAGGGAAATGCAGGCCAAGCACCAAAAAGGGACCATTAAAATACACTGCATCCCCCACAGACCTTGGAGCAAAGTAGGAACAGACTTTTTCACTGCAAATCACTCTCAGAGCAAACTAGGGCAAGTAGTCTAGATGAAATTACTATGAGATGGGTTCAAAACTGGTCCATACTTACAGAATAGTTATCACTGACTCACTGACAAACTGGGAGAGTGTATCTACTGGAGTCCTGCAGGGGTCAGTCCTGGATCCAGTACTATTCTATATTTTCATAAGTGACTTGGATAATGGAGCGAAGAGTGTGCTTATAAAACTTGTGAATGACCCCAAGCTGAGAGGAAGTGGCAAGCACTTTAGAGGGCAGGATAAGAATTCAAAACTACCTTGACAAATTGGAGAATTGGTCTGAAATCAATAAGATGAAATTCAGTAAAGACAAATGCAAAGTTCTACACTTAGGAAGGACAAATGAAATGCACAAAGTGGGGAATAGCTGGCTAGGTGCTACCACTGCTGAAAAGGATCTGGGGGTTATAAATTACAAATTGAATATGAGTCAGCAATGTGATGCAGTTGTAAAGAAGACTAATATCATTCTGGAGTGTATTAACAGGTAAGACATGGGAAGTAATTGTCTGATTCTACTTCACACTGGTGAGGTCTCAGCTAGGCTATTGTGTCCTGTCTGGGGCACCACACCTTAAAAAAAGATGTGGCCAAAATCAGAAAGAGTTCAGAGGCCAGCAACCCAAATGATTAAAACAAACAAACAGGTTAAAAAACCTGATTTATGAGGAAAGGGTAAAAATACTGGGTATGTTTAGTCTTGAGAAAAGAAGGCTGAGGGGGGATCTGATAGTCAAACAAGTTACGGGCTGTTATAAAGAGGACAGCAAGCAATTCGTCTCCATGTATGCTGAAGGTGGGACTAGTAGTAAAATTGGCACAATCTTCAGCAAGGAAGACTGAAGACAGATATTAGGAAAATCTTTCTATTATAAGTATAGTTTAGTACTGGAATAGGCTTCCAAGGGAGGGTTTAGAATTCCCAACATTGGAGGTTTTTAAAAACAGGTTGGACAAACTTGTCAGGGATGGTCTATGTTCACTTGGTCGTGCCTCCGTGCAGAGGGCTGGACTAGATAACTTTGAAGTCCCTTCCAGTCCTATTTGATGCCCAAGCTATGGCAGAAAACTAGGGCAATAGCTATGCCAAAAACTAGGAAAGGACCACTCCCTCCCAGCTAACACCTGGCAGGTATAAATTCTGAGCTGTGCTTACAAATTCTCGAGAGACTAATTCTGCAATGAATCGTTCCCACAGCAGAGCAGACACTGGGTGATGACCAAGCAGGATTTAGACCTAATGGGAACACTTGTGACCAAGTTCTTGCTCTTGTGACCTGTATAGAAATAGCTTCCAGAAAAAGGAAAAGCCAGGGCTGTGTTTTTTGATTTCCCAGCCACATATGATACCACCTGGCACACTGCCTTGCTGGTCAAGACGTCATAGATGGGTTGTTACACTTATGAAAATGATGCTTCAAAAACAGACACTTCCAAGAGATGCTCTATAATAAATTGAGTACACGGAGGATCCAGAAGAAGGGACTCCGTCCGGGACCTGTTCTTGCCCCAACTTTTTTCAACATATTGACGAATGAGGGGCCCTCAACAATCTCATGGCCATTCAAGTATGCAGATGACATCTGCCTAGCTTCAAGAGACAGAGCCTTCAAAAAGATTGAAGACAACCTGAACCAAGACATAGCTACCATCAGTGGCTGTTGTAAGAGGCAGAGACTTAAGTTCAGTGTGTCAAAGACAGTCTTGTCATGCTTCCGTGTGAGTCACGCCAATGCTTCATGAGAATTCACCATCTTCTAAAATAGAGAACAACTGGTACATGATCCAAAGCCAGTATATTTAAGAGTGATCTAGCTCATACACTTAACAAAGAATACTTCACCAAGGTAGCTCCGAATATTAAGAGCAGAAATGGCCTTTTAAATAAATTTGCAGGCTCAACTCGGGAAGCTAATGTGCAAACATTGCACAGCTTGGCACTTCCTTTTGGGTGCTCATCTCATGTTAGTTTATCAGGAGGACTTCCTAGACTCCACACTGCTGACCCCAATGCTGTTGAAGGGATAAATATGTGTGATGTCTACTTATGGCCTTCTACTTATGGCGTTTATCGTATCACTTGTGTATTCACAAAATAAAAAATAGCCTCTTCTTTTATTCTTGAACACTACCCTGTCACTGCTGAAGATGGTCCATCCAGTACAGCTCTGAGGCATTCTGGTGGGTCATGTGGTTAAATCTTGCCCTGCTGCTTCCCATGTCCTGGTCTGTGGACCAATATCGGACTTCAGTCTCCAGGCCTGCCAATTGGTCCCAATTCCTCCAGCAAGAAATTGATCATGTAAAGAAATATTTTCAAGGATTTTTTAATGCTTTTTTTTTAATGTCTGCAGTAGAGGGCCTGATTCTGCTGACATTTCTACATTTGACACCAGGGTAGCTCTATTTACATCAATGAAGTCATTGTTGCCCCTTTTTGACCCAAGTGGCTAATCAGAATTCCAGGCCATGGGGATGTTCCCATTAGAAGTCTGGTATTCTCTTTGATGCAATCTTATTTTTTAACAAGGTATCATAGGGGCCTCTACTCACCACTTATCAGCACCTCCTCCTGGCCACAGTGGGGATTAGCTCTTTCAGCCTGATGCCCTCTCCTTGTAGTTCCTCAGCCCGTCGTCTCGTTTTCTCGGTCTGTGGACCCTCTCTTGATCCTCAGGAGCTGCAACATCTCATCTTCATGGCTTAGCCCTCCAGCCAAGTCACAAGATTCCTTCCCTTCCAGAGTAACATCAACATCTTTCTCGCCATCCCAGGCAGTCCTTAAGCCCACTGCCCTGGCCAGGCCGCTCCCGCAGCAGCTAGAAAGCATGGCCCCAGACAGCCTCCAAGTTCACTGGCCAGATTGTGCCACTCACTCAGAGGCTGGTAGGGGAATCCAGGTCCATTCTCTACTCAGGGTTCCAGTCCAGAGTCCTATCTCCAGCAGCGAAGGTCTGGGCAACCACAAACCTTCCTGCACCTCCCCTGGACTACTTCCAACCTTGCTTACCCCAGGCTCTCTTTCTCCACCATTCTAGCCAATCCCCTTTCCTCTGGGTCTGCTAGACAAACCCCTTCTTTTGGGCCAAAATCCCTTTCTCTGCTTTGTTGTAGGAAAAGTGATTGCAGCTCCTTTCCTCCTACCAGCTCCCTGCTTTCACAGCAGCCCCCCCATGTGCCTGTATAGATGAGCTTCAATTAATTAGGGCTCAACTCTCAGCCTAAATGTCCCCAAGTTTGCAGCCTAATAGGTTAATTGGCCCCTCTGGCCTAAGTTAACCCCTCCATGGTGAGTGTGGGGAGCACACCCTCTCATACAAGGAATGGACAAAGTCCTGCTTCTCTGAGTGCAGGAGGAACCACGAACAAAAGGAGCAATTTCTGAGCTCACAGGCTCAAGCCTCTTTAGCCAACAGACCCCAAAGCATTGTCTCTAGCTTTTTCTAGGGTCATATTGGAAAAGATCTATGGCATGGCTGCTGCTGGCCTGGGTCAGCTGATACAGGCTGCAGGGGCTTGAGCGGCGGGGCTAGAAATAACTGTGTGGATGTTCAGGCTCAGGCTGGAGCCTGAACTCTTGGGACCCTCCACCTGAGTCGGACCAGCTGCAGGGCCACCCAGAGGATTGAGGGGGCCTGGGGCAAAGCAATTCCAGGGGCCCCTTCCATAAAAAAAAAGTTGCAATATTATAGAATACTATATTCTCGTGGGGGCCCCTGTGGGGTCCGGGGCCTGCGGCAAATTACCCCACTTGCCCTCCACTCCCCCCAGGGCGGCCCTGGCCAGCTGCGGGTTTATTATCCCAGTGTAGACATACCCACTGTGCTCGCGAGCTACTGCTTGGCTTTCTTGCTTTTTGCCTCTTTCCATTCTTGTATCCAGTGTAGTTGTAGCCGTGTCGGTCCCAAGATATTAAACAGACAAAGTAGGTGAGGTCATATCTTTTACTTGACCAACTTCTGTGGGTGAGAGAAACAAGCTTTCGAACCACACAGAGCTCTCCCTCAGCTCTGGGACCTGAAGAATCAAGGACTGAACAGAGACACTGGATTTACAGCTTATTACAACAGTCTGTAACCCCCTAACCCTCTATTGAAAGCAGAGGTATTAATGTGCCACTCTACCTTGAATGGTCCTTTAGAATATGGGCTAACTAGGTATGCTCAACAATCTGTTCCACCTTGCATTTAGCTGTGACCCTCGGGGTACCTTTTCGAGACCTAACAAAGAGCTCTGTCTCTCTCACCAACAGAAGCTGGTCCAATAAAAGATATTACTCCTCACCCACCTTGTCTCTCTCTCTTCTGGTCTGTTCTCAGTTTCTGTATGTTCTCGCACACCTCCCACATGCCCAGTCCTGCTGACAACTGCTTGCCTACATGGAGGTAGCTTCTGGGTCTTGTTTTAGCTGTGCCAGCCCCCAAAGCTTTCTTACAACTATCTTAAATGAATGGCGCAATCACACATCAGTTCGAGCGAGGCTTTAACTCAACCCACAACAAAGTGTCACCCAGCTCATAACATTATTCTTGTCTTAAATAGATGTAACTGAAAGCAGAATTAGACCCTACGTGCCTTTAGTTAGCAAAAATGGTTCAGGTGAGCTGGTTAACTAAACTGTGTATAAAAATCCTACACCTTCTTGATTCCAGCCAGACTAGAACCAAGACTAGAAAATCTTTGGATACGCAGATTATATAACACAATATCTACTACCTGCACACAGTGTGGTTGTACAGTAACTATTTAGTACTGTGTAATCTATTATATAATCTAAAATTAATCAGTAGAATAAGAATTCCAAACAATGGTAACACTGTAATCTATTTCTACTAGGGTCCAGCAGCTCTGTTAAATATAAAGACTGATAACACTGTTTTCTTAGACTCAGATTCTCATACGGGGCCATCGTACCACAGATATTGGTTTCCATTTTAGAATGTGTTACATGTGGCTAATCATCAAGTGCCACAATCTTCCCCTGGCTTTGGTGATAGTAAGATAACATGGCCCAGAGGGAAGCATGACATAAAAGCCAGAGAGAGGCAAGGCTGGATCAGTACAGAGGCAAGATGGCCAAGTTGATGCTTCTTATTGGTAAGTCCAGCTCTGTAACTTCTCTTATAGTGGCATGTACTTGGGGCAGCTAATCATTCCCACCGCTCATGATAGAGCTAGTGCTGTTTTCAGTGCGTTCGCTCTATCAAAGTGAACACGAGCATGTCTCCTCCAGCTGGGAATCACACTCGCAGCTCGAAGTGCAGACACACCCAAAATGACCTGAGATGCAAAGGGAGGCAAGGTGAGTGAGGTAACATCTTTTATTGGACCAGCTGCTGTTAGAGAGAGAGAAAAGCTTTCCTTTCATATATCAGAGGGGTAGCCGTGTTAGTCTGGATCTGTAAAAGCAGCAGAGAATCCTGTGGCACCTTATAGACTAACAGACGTTTTGGAGCGTGAGCTTTCGTGG